>NW_016157887.1:121196-160120 GCF_001687245.7 Rhagoletis zephyria
GTTTGTGCTGATTGAAACCTGGCTTAACACAAATTTCTTCGACTCTGAATTCTTCGACCCTAATTTGTATGACGTTTTTCGGAAGGACAGAGATCCTACTAAAACTGCTTGTAACAGAGGGGGTGGTGTTTTGATCGCTGCAAGGCGAATGCTATGTGCTACTTCGGTCAGGCTGGACAACAATGACACGCTTCCAGATCAAGTTTGTGTCCGCTTATCTGGTTCCTTAGGGAAGTATTCATCTGCGCTTCCTACATTCCTCCAAGCAGTCACGATTCATTGTATAGAGCACATGTTGACAACATCATCTCCTTACACTCAAGGATTGGGGATCATCAGCTGTGTGTACTCTGTGATTTTAATCTAAGTAATATTAGCTGGTCATATTTGGACAACTCATATTTTCTAACGCCTTTAATGTCACTAACTCTTTTGAAGTTTATTTAGTTGACAACCTCTTAAGTATTGACCTCTGTCAAATCAATAGTTATTACAACAAATGTAATAGAATTCTAGACTTAATTTTTATATCTAGTAATTTTAACTTTAAGCTTTTTGAGTGTTGCTTGCCAATTTCTCCGGCTGGCATTCATCATATTCCTTTAGTACTCACTATTGAGTTCTACGAGTTTTCTAATATCTCTCTGGGAAGTGACCGTGTTAGTTTTAATTTTAACAGATGCAATTTTGAAGACTTTAATAATCTACTGCTAGAGTTTGACTGGGATGGCATCTTTACTAACGTTAATGTTATCCGCAGTTTTTNTAATATCTCTCTGGGAAGTAACCGTGTTAGTTTTAATTTTAACAGATGCAATTTTTAAGACTTTAATGATCTACTGCTAGAGCTTGACTGGGATGGCATCTTGACTAACGTTAATGTTAACCGCAGTTTTGAATTGTTTAGGTCCACGGTGCATGATTTGTGTATGGAGCATATTCCAATATTTTCCAACAGAAAATACAAGCATCCATGGTACACTAAGGAATTGAAGCATCTCAAAAATCGCTGCAATAAGTATTATAAAAAATTCAAAGCGTCAAATAATACCTTATATCTCTGTAGTTATAAAAGCTGTTCTTCTGAGTTTAGAAAAATGGATAGAGCCCTTCGAAAAAAAATATATAAAAAATTTCGAGGACAATATTAAAACTAACCCGAAAGCTTTTTTGTCATTTATTAAATCTAAAAAATGTAAATCTAATATACCAACCTCGATGGTCTATAATAATAAGCACGCGGATTCGGCGGAAGACGCCGCTAATCTGCTTGCTGAATTTTTTAGTGCCAATTTTGTTGCTGATGATGGATTGGAGCTAAATACTTCAAGTGCATCGGATTCCTCTCTTTCGTTTGGCTCGTTATCCTTATCAGAGGTGGATGTTCAAAAGGGTATTGCATCCCTGAAATCATCAACCCAAACAGATATTGATGGTTTATCTGTCATTCTTTTTAAAAATTGCCAGGCTCTTATTAAGCCGCTAATGCTAATTTTCAATTCAAGGACAAAATGGTCTTTTCAGTTCGAAATATCATATCTCCGAATCAGCATGGTTTTATTAAAGGGAGATCCACCGTTTCCAATCTAGCGATTTTTACGGAGGACTGTCTGGAAAGTTTTACGGCTGGGTATCAAATTGATACGGTATACACTGATTTTTCAAAAGCGTTTGACAGAGTTTCTCATACAATTCTGCTGGACAAGCTAACCTGTTTAGGGTTTCACTCTAAATTTCTATCTTGGATTAAATCATATTTAAGTGATAGGTACTGTTCAGTGGTACTCGACGACACGTCCTCCCGATCTTTTCATGCCAGTTCAGGTGTTCCCCAGGGAAATATCCTTGGACCGTTTTTATTTATTATTTTTATTAATGATATTAGTTTATGCTTCCTACATGCAAGATTTCTCCTGTACGCGGATGACCTGAAGGTTTATTCTGTCGTAGCAAGAACGGAGGATTCTTTCGCACTTCAGTCCGATCTCGACAGGGTTCACGCCTGGTGCGTGAAGAATCGACTTTTTCTTAATATAGATAAATGTTCTCATTGCATTTTTTCCAGAAAGCTTGCTACTGTAAATACTACATATTCTATTGCGGGTGCTCAACTGAAGTCGGTGGACACGGTTAAAGATTTAGGACTATATTTTGACTCAAAACTCACGTTTGCAAGCCACGTAAATTTTATAGTGGCAAATTCTTACTCTATGTTAGCATTGGTTCGCCGAAACAGCTCAGATTTCTTGGATCCGTATACACATAAGAAATTGTTTATTGCCTTTGTTAGGTCCCGTTTAGAATATGCTTCCATTATCTGGCGGCCTGCCCAGGTATCATATATAAATAGAATAGAGCGTATTCAAAAGATTTTTATTAAATTTGCACTGCGATCTTTAAATTTCACACAACCTTTGCCTTCTTATTACTCGCGATGTCTACTCTTAAGATTAGAATCACTTGATAATAGAAGAAAATATCTCTCTTGTTCCTTCATAGTAAAAGTCATAACTGGGGATATGGACTGTCCTGATATTCTAAGTAGGATACCTCTCAATATCTCTACTAGGAACTTGCGTCACTTCGACATATTCTATTTGTATAGAGTTAAATCTAATTATGCCATCAATGCTCCTATCAGTTGAGCTCTTAGAGAGCTTAATCAAATCAATCGAGTTATTGATATTGACCTCTCACTTTCTGGAGGGATATTAAATAATATCCTCTTAAACTACCTTAATAATAATTAGTAGTTAGATAGTTTCTTAGTAGTCAGTATGAAAATATGTATTCACTGATGATAAATAAATAAATACAAATAAATAATTAAAGCATGTTTTTTTGGATAACCGTTTAATGATTAAATACCGATATTAGCACATTTTTAATTAATCATTAATTACTTAAACAAGTTTTTTTTTATTAATTAGTTAATTTTAATTACATCATTATTTTGTTATTTTTGATCATTTGCAATTATTTTGGACTTTTTTTAATTACACTATTAATATAATCATTTGATTAATTTCAATTATCAATCAACAAGCAAAACTATAGACAAAAATTAAGAATATTTAATAACTGCATGAATTATTTATTTATTTTGTGTTTATCCAAATCTCAAATTTTATGCGTTAATTATTACTTTTATAAAGTCTAAAAAACAAAGGACTGAAATGTGCAAAGTTAATGAATTTAATTTAATTTAATGAAAACTTTTATTTTTATTTAAGTTTACTCGAAAATGATCATTCGTAATGATAGTTCGAACTAAAGTATTTATTTTATTTTTAACTAAAATGTTTTTTTTTTGCATTTTTTAATATTATTAAAAAAGATGAAAAACATAGTATTTATTGTACCTGAAAGCTTTTACTTTTAATAAAATTTTATGAAAAATGCATTTAAATTCATGTTCGAAAGTTTTAAATATTTATGTATTTATTTTTACTTTTAATTTAACACTAATTATTGGCAAATCTAAGGCAAAGTGTACTTAATGAAAAGTTTTTTATTGTATATTCATGAATTCATTTTATTTTTTTACTCCCAAAGTAGTGGTTTTGGTCCATAATTGAACTAGTGTTTTTCTGTCTATTTTGAACTAGTATGAGGCTGGTATATTTCTGACCGAAATCTGACAATTGCCATCTCGTAGGACATCCCTATTGTAGCATAAGCACATCGCCCTTTTTACTTTAATTGTCATGTGCAGATAAGTAATGTATAAACAAATAGGAATGTACACAAACAACAGTTTACCCAAATCAGTTACATTGAACTCAGCGGGAGTTTATGCAAAGACTGCATTCATCGCACATAGCGAGGATCTTGTTACACTTGTGCGGACGGTCAAAGACACCGCCAAAGACAGTCGCAGTGACTAACTGATCCACAACGTCAGTTTGTCAATGCGACTGACATATTTATATATTTATTGCAACCATATGTTGACTTAGCATATTTTAGAGTTATGTAGTTAGTTTGTAGGTATTAGTAGTATATTTGTATACATTCTAGTTCGTAAATAATTTGTAAGTGTTAGTGTAAGAATTTGGTATAAAAGAAAGTGAAATCAATAAAGTAAACCAATTGGTGATCAAACTCCAACCAATAACTTATTATTTGCTATATGGCGATCCTGCCAGGCTCATAAAATAAATAAAAATTATTGGCTTTAAAAGGCGATACCGCCAGCCGAAAAATAATTAAAAATTTTTATAAAATAATTTATTCGACTCTACAAGGCGATATCGCCAGCCGTAGTTAAATAAAATAATTTATGTGGCTCATAGCGGCACCGCTAGCCGAAAAAAAAAATAATAAAATCCAAATTTATGAGGATTGAAACCCAAAAATAGAAGACATCGACGACGCGCGACGACGAAGTGGAATATGGAAACACACTAAGGATATCAACCCAAGGATTGAACCCCAAAAATAGAAGACATCGACGACGCGCGACGACGAAGTGGAATATTGGTAATATGACTGGCAGCAAATATTAGTAATTTGGTAATATGACTGGCAGCAAATATTGATAATTTCGTGATATGACTGGCGGCAAATATTGGAAATTTGGAGACAAAACGGCAGCGTAAGGTAGAAAAAAAAAAAAAAATTTTTTGAAATGATTAATAAATAAAAAGAATATAAACCTCTTAGAAAACTCTGGCACGCCTTATGGCCGCCATCTAAATAGCAGTAATTTGCTTAGGGGTAAAGGTTAAAAATTAATTATTGAAATTTTTTTTTCTCTCTTCTCTCTCTGTACAATAAAAATAATGCAAAGGATTTCGACCGAAGAGGAGTCTGATAAAAAATATCATAAAGAAATCAATAGACTTTTTCAAAAGTGTGTAGACACACTTATTGAAGGTACAAAACAGATCCTCGAGAGTCGCAAATCCGAAAAAATCGGACCTAAACCGATTAATATTGAAGAGTATAGGAAAAGAAACAAACTAAATAAAACAGAAGATATCCCAGAAATTCCTGCCCCACAAATTGTACATAGAAGAAAAAGGGCAGGAAGAAAAGTAAAAAGCCGAGTAGAATTAGCAAAGTTATATCAACAACTTAACTTTGCTAATAGCTCAGATAAAAGATTAAAATTACAAGAGGAAATTAAAAATGTTAAAACACAAATAAAGAATAAAAATTTTTTAAACAATAAATTTTTAAAGTAAATTTGAACGCTTATGTTAAAATTCATATACTTTTAATAACCTTTTTCTCATGGATAGTGCATTGCCCGATGATCTTGACTACGAGGCAATAAACAAAATTGTAGATGATCTAGAGTGTGAAAACTCAGAAACTCGTAGATCAAGATCACGAATTAGGGGAAGTAATAGATCCCATTTAAATCACTTAAAACAATTTTGGTTACGTATAGGTATGGGTAGGGAACCCACTATGGAAGACTTAGTATATCCTTCCACATTGGCAGAAGAAGTAAATAGATTAATAAGGAAAACATTCCCTGAAGAATATTAAAATTTGTACATTAAATGACGAGTTTATGAATAAATAAAAATAAAATATTAAAATCGAAATTTTATTTTCTTTCAAACATGACTTGGTGGAAAATTGCACTAAACGGAATATTAATAGGAATAACAGGTTATGAGGTAGGAAAAGAAACCTCAGGTGAAAAAACCTATGAAACTAAAGTAGTCAAATATGAACCACATTCTATTGTAGAAAACGCGGAAGAAGTTTCCGATAAGTGGTTGACTGCTTTTGCATGTGTAGCTACATGTTTAATTGTTGCAATTGCAATTTTGATAAAAAATTATATTAAAAATAAATTGAGACAATTAAACAATGTGCAACAACGCGTGTAACTTTCCCAATAGAAATGAATCAGTGGAAAGACATCCATGACACATTATTGGAAGAAAAAATTAAAGCTAATAAATCGTATAAGTGCATAAACAAAAGTGCTCCAATATCACCAGAAACCATAACAAAGCATCTGAATATAATTTTAGAAGCTCTAAATGGCATAAGGCAGGTGATCGAATCCGTAAATAACATACTCACCGAAGAACATCAAAGAGAAGCTTACCAATTTTTCTCCGCCGTACGAGATAAACTTGTATCTTCTCTAGCTAGACACAATCTAGAATTTGATGTACCAAATACAACAAAAGAAGAAATTCAAATAGATTTTGTACTACTTCTGTCTGAACGTGTTCCTAGCCGAACCAACTCACCTTCATTAACTCAAGCCACACCGGTGGAAGAACTTAAAATAGAAATACCGATAATACACGTCACAATGCCACAAACCGTAGTAGAATTTATCAAAACTGCTTCGTCAGTACTACCAGAGTTTGATGGTAAACCAGAAAATCTGCATAGCTTCCTAGATGCACTTGATATACTCGAGCAAATCAAGGATACACACGAGGCATTGGCCATTACCATGATAAAAACAAAGCTGAAAGGTACAGCAAGAAATTTTATCAGTAATGAGACCACAATCGCCCAAATAAGAACCAAATTACATACCGCAATAAAGGGAGAATCAGTGGAGGTTTTGACCGCTAAACTACTGAACATCCAACAGCGTAGCAAAACGGCTAACCAATACACAGCAGAGATTGAAAAAATCACAAGGTCGTTAGAAGGAGCATATATCTCTGATGGATTAAACCCAGACTTGGCCACAAGATATTCAACACAGGCAGCAGTTAAAGCCATGTGTAAAAACTGCTCTAATGACAAGGTTAAAATGATTATGCAAGCAGGTACGTTCACAACGATGAACGACGCAATATCGAAATTCACTAATAGTTGTACCGAAATCACTGGCAGCTCAAATACGATCTTAAATGTACGACAGCAAGGTCAGTACAGGAGTAATTTCCGTGGAGGTTACCGTAGTAACAACTATGGAAATTACCAAAATCGGAGATTCAGACCACAACCGAGATATAACAATAACTCGCGGTCGTACAACAACAATAATAACCGGAGAGGATCACAAGCCCAAAACGGCAATAGATCCTACAACCAGAACCGTAATGTGCGCGCCATAACCGCAACGGAAAACCAGGAAACTCCACTTCAAAATTAACAAAAAGAAAAATATGCGTACTTAATCTAAATTTAAACAGCTATATATCTACAAGAACATCATTAAACAATTCATACTCAAATTTTTTAATTGATACTGGAGCCGATATCTCCATAATTAAAAAACAGCAAATAAATAATAAAGAAAAAATAAATACTGAACAAATCACAGATTTGAAAGGCATTGGTCAGGGAATAACTAGCACTTTAGGCACAATCAAAGCAGATCTAAAAGGCGATGACCTTCTAATTTATCATAAATTTCATGTTGTAGAAGACAACTTTCCTATTCCATGTGATGGAATAATAGGCCTAGATTTCATAAAGAAATACAATTGTATTCTAGATTATGGAAAAACAGAGGATAAACTAATCCTTAGACCATATGATTTCCCTCAAACAATAACAATGAATCTAACAAACTGTCTGTCCGTCAACACAATCACAATTCCAGCTAGATCGGAAGTTATTAGACAAATTAAAATAAATACAAACAACAAAAACATTTTCATACCACACCAACAACTATCCGATGGCATTTATATCGCAAATACCATTACAAATAACGAGCAATCTTTCGTTAGAATTATTAACACAACACATAACAACACAACTATTCAAAATTATAAAATTAATACTGAAAATTTAGATGATTATACACTAATTAAATCAACCACACACAGTAAAAGTTGCACAGATACAGAAAAATTAAAAAGATTAACCAAAAATTTTCCGAATTTTGTTAAAGCTCAATTAACACCACTTTGCACAGAATTCATAGATATATTTGCACTAGAAACAGAACCAATCACTTCTAATAATTTGTATAAACAAAAATTATATATGAAGGATGACACCCCCGTTTACATTAAAAATTATAGATTACCCCAAACACAAAAAGGAGAAATAACTAAACAAATAAATAAGCTAATCAAAGATGATATCATAGAACCTTCAATTTCGGAATATAATAGTCCAGTCTTATTAGTTCCTAAAAAATCACTTCCGGGAAACACAGAAAAAAGATGGAGATTGGTTGTTGACTACAGACAAGTAAATAAAAAATTAGCAGCAGATAAATTTCCCCTTCCAAGAATTGATGACATTCTAGATCAACTTGGAAGAGCAAAATATTTTTCATGCCTAGACCTTATGTCAGGTTTTCATCAAATAGAATTACACCCAGACTCTAGGGACATTACTTCATTCACTGCTGAAAATGGCACATATAGATTCAAAAGATTACCATATGGATTGAAAGTAGCCCCAAATTCATTCCAACGAATGATGACATTAGCATTCGCTGGCCTTAAACCATCCCAAGCATTTCTCTACATGGATGATTTAGTTGTATTAGGTTGTTCAGAAAACCACATGCTAAAAAATTTAAGAGACGTGTTCTCTACTTGCAGAAAATACAACTTAAAATTACATCCAGATAAATGTTTATTTTTCAGCCAAGAGGTAACATATTTAGGACATAAATGCACAAACAAGGGAATATTACCCGACCCAAGCAAATTTGAAACAGTTCAAAATTACCCAACACCAAAAACAGCTGACGAAGTTAAAAGATTTGTAGCCTTCTGTAATTATTACAGAAGATTTGTACCAAATTTTGCAGAACATTCAAGAAAGTTAACTAGGCTTTGCAGAAAGAATGTTACTTTTGAATGGACAGAAGAATGCCAAAAAGCCTTTGTCTATTTAAAAGAAGCATTAATTAGTCCAACACTTTTGCAATACCCAGACTTCGGTAAAAAATTTTGCATAACGACAGATGCTAGTGGGTATGCTTGTGGAGCAGTCCTTAGCCAAGAACATGATGGCAAACAGTTACCAATTGCCTACGCATCCAGGTCATTCACAAAAGGTGAAATAAATAAAGCAACAATAGAAAAAGAATTGGCAGCAATCCATTGGGCCATAACCTTCTTCAGACCATACGTCTATGGTAGAAAATTCTTAGTAAAAACCGACCATCGCCCATTAACATACCTATTTTCAATGAAAAGTCCTTCATCTAAGCTGACACGAGTAAGATTGGATTTAGAAGAGTACGATTTTGAGGTGGAGTATATAGCTGGTAAAGAAAATCATATCGCGGATGCATTATCCCGCATAACCATTACAAATTTAAAAGATATGTCAGTGGAAGCAAACAAAATATTTAAAATAACAACAAGATCAGCAGCTAAAAAGACCAATAATAAAACTGAAGTCAAAGAAAGTCACAAAGAGAACCCCAAAATTTACGAAGCGCTAAATAAATTTGAAGTAAAAAGACATGTCGAGCTCGTTTTCAATCCTCCGAAATTATATTTCAAAAAAGGAAAGAAAATTTGTAGCAATTTTGATACAAGCAACCTAATTGTTGAGGATAAGATTGACTTAGGACAATTCTTTACCAGGCTCGAAAGAGAAGCCGGCAATTTAGGACTTGTACAAGTACAGTTGTCCTTAGGGGACAAATTGTTTAAAAAGAATTATACTGCAGTAGGCAAATTTATGGAAATGGGAAATAAAGTTCTCAAAAAGTTAACAATCGCTCTAACCCCAGAGGTTATATGTGTGACAAATCCCGGGAAAATTAAAGAAATTCTGCACAAATATCATGACGATCCTATTAGTGGTGGCCACCCAGGAATAAATCGCATGACAGATAAAATCAAGCAGAAATATAGCTGGCTGAATATGAAAAATGACATACGAAAATATGTAAAGAACTGCATCCACTGCAAGAAAAATAAAATTAATAAACATATCAAAGAACCAATGACAATAACAGAAACACCTCCGAAGGCTTTTGATATTGTACAAATCGACACAGTCGGCCCATTGCCAAAGTCGATAAATGGAAACGAATATGCAGTTACCATTATATGCGATCTAACCAAATATTTGGTAGCGATTACAGTTCCAAGCAAACATGCAACAACTGTCGCTAAAGCCATATTCGAGCATTTCATCCTGATTTATGGCCAAATGAAAACAATTTTAACAGACATGGGCACAGAATACAAAAATAGCCTGTTCAAAGAACTGTGTAAATTGTTAAAAATTGAGCATACAACTTCTACACCGTACCATCACCAGACTTTGGGTACTGTAGAACGCAGTCACCGGACATTCAACGAATATATGCGTGCATACATATCCAGTGACAAAGACGATTGGGATGAATACCTCAGGTATTTCGCTTATTGTTACAATACAACGCCATCAACAACACATAATTATTGTCCTTTCGAACTAATATTCGCAAAACAACCACCAAATTATGAATTTTTGGAAGAAAATGAAATTAGCCCGGTATACAACCATGAGGCGTATGACAAAGAAGTAAAATACAAACTTCAAATAGCACAGCAAAGAGCAAGCAAATTAATTCAAGAAGCTAAAGAAAAGCAAAAATCCAATTATGACAAAAATAGCTATAGTAAGGAAATTAAAATAGGAGATTTAGTATTAGTTAAAGAAGAGGCCTCCCATAAGTTAGAGAATAGATATACAGGACACTATAAAGTTAAAACCATTGATAAAAATAACAACTATACTTTAATTCCACATAGCATAGGAGATAGCAATAAAAACAAAAAGGAAATCGTAATTCATAAAAATAGGCTTAAACCAATTTAAAACCTTTAAAAATAAGCATGCCACTTTATCCATAATAATAATTTAGAAAAAAAAAAAAATAATAATACACATAAGCATTCCAATTTACTCAACCTTATATACGGCACAAGCCAAAAGAAAACAAAATCAAATATCACATAAAATATACAAACAAACAAAAAAAAACAAAAGGAAAACACGTAACAAAACAATGGTAACAAGATCCTAAAACGATTAAAATTTTGTCAACCCAAACAAACATCAAGCGGTTCACTGAATCAGTAAAATAGATATATATAGTTGACTACAAATATATATATATCTATTTTTTTTTAAGAGGGAAGGTGTAGCATAAGCACATCGCCCTTTTTACTTTAATTGTCATGTGCACATAAGTAATGTATAAACAAATAGGAATGTACACAAACAACAGTTTACCCAAATCAGTTACATTGAACTCAGCGGGAGTTTATGCAAAGACTGCATTCATCGCACATAGCGAGGATCTTGTTACACTTGTGCGGACGGTCAAAGACACCGCCAAAGACAGTCGCAGTGACTAACTGATCCACAACGTCAGTTTGTCAATGCGACTGACATATTTATATATTTATTGCAACCATATGTTGACTTAGCATATTTTAGAGTTATGTAGTTAGTTTGTAGGTATTAGTAGTATATTTGTATACATTCTAGTTCGTAAATAATTTGTAAGTGTTAGTGTAAGAATTTGGTA
The DNA here is from genome assembly GCF_001687245.7 of Rhagoletis zephyria. NCBI lineage: Eukaryota > Metazoa > Arthropoda > Insecta > Diptera > Tephritidae > Rhagoletis > Rhagoletis zephyria. Next base: position 132,637 of record NW_016157887.1, read on the forward strand.
TAAAAGAAAGTGAAATCAATAAAGTAAACCAATTGGTGATCAAACTCCAACCAATAACTTATTATTTGCTATACTATGTTAAAAATACCAGTTGATTGCATGAAAAAAGATAGTTGGCTGACTAGTTGGGCTTGCGGGTCATACTAGTTATGAGGTAGTTTACAACTAGTACATTTGACTACAGGGTGTACATGTATGGCATTGGTCTTGGTGGGACTGTTTGAATTGATTGTTTCGCTCTATTTTAAGCTAATTTGAAATTTTTAAAAATTGCCTGCACATCAGCATCAAAATACCTTTCTAATGATATATAATTGTTTATACCTTAGGAGTATAGTTCAGCCGTAAAAGGGGTGTAAAGGAAACATGATTGCCTATTTATATAATTGATATACGTTTGTACATACATATAAAACTGATATCACTCACCTGGTCGTTTCTCCCATCGGAGGGAATGCATATAGAGGACATCCCAATGGACATCCCACGATACAACTTTTGTTCACCATTTTGCTTCTGAAAAGATGCAGACAAAAAATTATAACGACTGTGTTGAAATAAATGTGTTCATGCATATATACATATGTAAATGGCCTAATGAATTGTTTCTACACGGTACTACTTGAGCAAAATGTGTAGTTCAAGAAGAATATGTATATTTTATTAAAAATATTCAATTTCTCTATTGATAGAAAATCAGCCTTATCATGAGTTTCATTTTCCCCGAACCGGTTCACTTTTCACATTTGGTTTCCATGGTTTTACTATAGGCGGAAGACAAATTTTCGGGTGAATTTTTTTTCAGGCGTTTCACTTTTAAATTTTTTGACATAAACTGTGCTTAATCAAATATTTATTTTGGAAATTTTAATATTTTTTTAAGGAAATTTTATTTCATTAAAAAGTAAGTTGTAACACACGAGGTAAATATACTTACATGATTGTTCGTATTAAAAGAGCTTGATTTAAATTGCTATACATATAAGGCACACCAAAAATGTAGCATTAGCTTTAACATGATATATTATATGCAGTTGGTCCTTTAAGAAACTAAGTAGGATGTTGCTTTATTTCGGATTCTATGGAAGCATAAACTTCTTTGTGATAACGCATGGTGTATAGCTCCTTGCATCTGCTTGCATACATTAGTTTTATCATGCGTCTCTCATTTATACATTTGTATATTTACACTAGCAGACCCGGCGAACTCCGTCCCGCCCAAAATAAATTTTTTGTATTGAACCATTTTGGTCTAACATTTTCACCAACAGTTCACGTTCATGATTTTCGGTGACGCATTTATCTTCTAATATTACGGTTTGGTGGTTGTCAGAAGGCGTATTTCCATTGCCGTCTTAAATAACCTAGAAATCACGGGTGGTCATTGTACTTATAACAGATAAAATACTCACTCTACTCCTACTGGTATCGCGTTTCGCTCTAATTGGGCGCATCCGTTCTTCCGGTTGAAATCTTTCGCGGAAAAGTGCTCGAAACAAACAAACGATACCTTATACGTTACTATAGTAGATACTAAATAGTAAAGGACCCAAGATAGATCCTTGGGGAACACCACACTTCAAGGGCTTAATCTGCGAGGTTACCGACCCAATTTTCACTCGTTGAGACCGGCAACTTAAGTAGCTCTTCATGAGCGATAAAGCTGAGTCACCAAAACCGAAATAAAATTCGAGCTTGGAGCAAAGCAGTGAATGATCAACTGCGTCAAACGCTTTAGAAAAATCAAGCAAACATAAAAGAGATAATTCACCTTTGTCAAAAGAAACTCTCAAGTCGTTCTGCCATCAGCGACTCAAACACTTTCGATAATGAGGGAAGAACACTTATAGGACGGAAATCACTGGGGGAACAAGCAAGTTTACTTTTCGCAACCGGACAAACATAAGCGATTTTCGACGAATCGGGAAAGCAGGATGTGGTAACGCAGTGGTTAATTATGTGTTAAAGGGCTTATAATATAAGGGAGAATCAACTTTATAAACCGAACAGGTATGCCATCCTCTCCAACTGCGTTAGATTTAATGTTGAAAATGCATTTAGCCACATCCTAACATCACTAACAGCTAAGAACACGAAAGGAACACCAGAATAAATTGCAGTACTACAAGGGGAAAATTTAGATAGTGGAACAATAGACGATACATTGCTAAGAAACGCATCGTTCATGCTATCCACATCTAATACGCATTCTGATTTGTCTTTGGTCCAGACTCGGAGATTTTTGATATTGCGCCAAAAAGTTCCGGAGAACAGAGAGGGGTCAAGCTTGGAATGGAAGTACTTCTTCTTTTCACTTCTTACAATTTGTGTAGCTTTGTTTCTTGCCGTGCGAAAGATATCCCAATTAGTTTTACTACTATTTGATTTCCAACGAATTAGTTTTGCCATATCGAATTGGAATGTGAGCGTTAAAAGCGGACAGTAGGTTACAATTAAGAAATTCCAGTTTTTCATTAACGGTCGGAAGACACCAGCAGCTACGCCAATCGATGCTATCTAGATCCGAGAAAAGAGCATTTTTGTCACACGAACGAAAACCTCGATAACTTTAAAAATCTGAACCACCTCCAAGCGGCCTCGAACCTGCGATTTCAGAACCAGAACCAGTAGTCTTCACGTGACGCCACAGCCGAGATTTGTAAGAAAAGCAATTAATTGCGTCTTATTTTTGGCTTTGGCAATACAAAGGCAGATGTCGCTGATCGCCTGAGTTCTTCGAAATTGTCGAACTGGTAGGCACGTACTAGTTAATGAACTAGTATTTTTTCTGACTGGTTTTGCTTTTCACTGCAGGGTAAATATAAAGTAATTTATTGGCTCCTGTGTACAGTGATGTGTGCACTCATGTTAAATGAATCACGCTTTTATTTTTTATGAACTATAGTTTATTTATATACCTAAATATTGTTAAAAAAAACAAGTACTCTGGCGTTTTAAAGTATTATCTGTTACTTACATTCATAATTTTGCTTAGAATAAAAGTGTACTGAAAAATACGGATTTTTTAGCATGAAAAAGTCTAACGTACTGATTGCGCGCATAAAAAATCTGGCAACCCTATTAAAAACGTCAGCCAGTGAAATTTAATTTATAAAAAGCGACCGGCTTGCTCGATATAAATTACTGGCGTTTTTTTCTCGAAATAATGTTGCCCTGTTCTCCTCAGCCCTTTCACAGCTTTGCGTGTTAATTTCTCAAAATATTGCCCTCCGGCTAAGCAAAAGTGCAATACTTTCTACTAACATAGCCATTTTGCAGGACGAAAAGTAACCTTGTGCAAATGTTACCATATACGAAGGCAAAATGTTTCAATAGAAAATAAAACCACATAAGTTTGTAATTGATTTCTTTCTTTATTGAAGTAATACTGACATGACTTCTGATGTAAAGCTTATCTACGTATAATCTTTGTTAACCAAAAATTAATTAATCTTTTTACTTGCGATTTATTTAAATAAAACAAGTTAACTTCAGTTGAAATATTTTAGCCGTTTTCAGTATTTTTTTTGGCCAATCTAGCCGGCCGGCCCAAAAAGTTCTGGCAAACATTCAACGATAGCCAGAGCGCAAAAAATTTAATACGGTTATCGTTCGCGCACAAAATACATTAATGTGCGCCATCATCCGGTTCGAGTCCGGACTAGTCAGAATTAAGCAGATTTTACTGGATCCCGTACTCGGTTCCCTGACAATTGAGATGACAAAAAAGAGAGTAAATAAGGTCCTCTCTGTCAGAAATTACCAGTTGTAGTCCGAAGATTTTTTGCTGGTAAATGTCAAACGATCAGCTGTAGTGTGTTTGACAACCAAATTGTAAACAAAAAAACTGCACTATGCTATAGCATTTATGCTAATGCATGTTGAAAATTATTTAGTTATTTAAGTGGATTTGATTTTTGGTTATTTACAGGCAAAGTAATTAAAAATTGACAACTAAAACTTGGAGGTTATAATGAAGTTGTCAGAAGTTACCATTTTTTACTTGAAAGCCATCCCGTACTTTTCAGTGTTACACCCAGAAAAAAAATCGTGTTAAAACAACCAAATTTTAACCAATTTTGTGGTTATTATTTTTCAACGCGATATGTCATGTTATTTTCACATGAAGGAAATTTTTTAACATTTTTCCCTCTTGTTGACTTAACATTGGATAATTGTTAATTTAACATTGAAAGTGCTGTAAATTTAACCTGAAACATCGGTTTATTTTAACAAGGCATGTGGTTGGTTTCACAGGATATTCTACATGAAAATACTGGTTGAATCAACAGGAGTTGTTGTTAAAATAACACTACGTCTTCATGTTAAAAGAACCATATTTTAATGTTATTTTAATATGGCATCGTGTTACCTTGTGTCCCTACTTTTACAAAATAAATAACAATTTGTTTAGTTTATTTTTATTAAAAAAATTTAAATATATACACTGTTGACTTAAAAACTAAGTACTTATCTATTTATTACACAAAATTCATACACAAAAATTTCATATGTACATACATACATACACTATAGTGCGAAACTGAGTCCATGGTGATTTTTGTTGTACATGTGCAAGGTTTTTAAAGTTAAATTTTTTTTGTTACTTTTTTATGAAAACATGGTTTATGCTTTAACCAAAACTATATAAATCAAACTTTCAGTTTTTATGCAGAGCTTAGAAAAACTCAACAAATTTTTATAAAAATTGTGGACTTTTAAAAAACTTTCAAACATTTTTGGGTAGTTTTGTAGCCTGTTAAATTTTAGTATGATAAAGCGCAAGTTTTAAGCGGATAAAAAATTGCTGACGGCTTTTGCGGTTTTTTTTATACAACAAGTGCAATTTATAAAAACTGACAATGAAAAAGTTTTTAAAAATCAACGCGATTTTTTATCCGCTTACAACTTGCGCTTTATCAGACTAAAATTTAAGAGGCTATAAAACTGCATGCCCAAAAAAGTTTGAAAGTTTTAAAAGTCCACAATTTTTATAAAAATTTGTTGAGTTTTTCTAAGCTCTGCATAAAAACTGTATCAAATTTATCACGTTTGAAAAACATTGACCACATTTAGAGAAAGTGCAAACAAAATTTTTTATCTCAGCAAAAACATGGAAAGATTTCAAATGGTCAACTAACAATTGTGATGTAGAAGACCTTTCGTTACATATAAAGCATTTGAACATTTTATCAATCTACTCCAACAAGTTTTGAGTATCTTTTAAATAATTCTTAAGTGTAATAACATTAGGGTGTGCACAATCCGCAATGCCAAAAAAGTAGGATTCGATAAAATTATATATGGATTTCGCTTGTATCGGATATTCCAAATTTAATACATGAAAGATTTTAAATAAAGTATCAAGTGATTTTAAAAATGTCGGTACCTTGTAAATTATACTGTCGAAAATAACGTAAAAAGAGTCTAACTGAGTTAGTTTCTCTCCGACTACCAATAGTAGCGGCTGAAGAGGAAGATTCTTTTGATTTAACTTAATCTTTAATTCGTGTTACATCCTCTGATAATCGTTTATGCTGCTGCAATGCAGCAATGTCACTGCTTGCGCATCACATATTGATGGCTTCCATTTAAGCCGTTTTTCACCAGAAGTTTGTCCAACGGAAATTAATGACGGTTTAAGTATCGCATGCAAAAGCAGTGTCAATAAACAATCCATTGAGTCTGCATAAGAAAATAAAATAAATACTTGAAAAAATAGATATTAGACTTGTTGCTTTACCAGTACTGATGTTTTCGTCAATTTTTTTTAGCATATCAATGGACGTTGCATCTCTTATTTTTGTCTTCATGTAAGGTATAATTGACTTTCTAAATTTTGGCCATTCGTTTAGCAAATTCTGCGAACAGTTGGGAAATTTCGCTTCAAAATCAATTTCAACCTGCAGTATAATTGAAAATATACAAATTCCAAAGTTTTATATCATAAATAAGAAAATTTAAAATAGGTACAAATATAAAGCTAAACTTACCAAAGTGTATCCAAGACTGTGTTTCAGCAGCGGCCAATTAGTTAAAATATTTGCGTGTTCATTTAAAATCTCTGCGGTTCTTAATTTGACTGTGTTCGTCCATTTTTCTACAACATCGCCCCAAGGCTCTACATTATGACAAAGCCAATTTTTCATGGCTAAGTCATTTTCATCTGCTAATCGAAGGAAATATTAATCATGGTTTTTCCTTACATGTGTATGTACTTATTTTTGTATGTATGTACGTGTAGGTATTGCACCGTGCGACAAAAACAAAAAAATTTCGAAACCCACGAAGCAATCAATATACTCACGAAACTGTGGGCCAAATATAGTGGTATATACATACATACACGTACATAGATAAGTACGTTTTTGTAAAATTAAATTTACTATTGCTCGCCTGCTCCGACAAACTTGATTGAGTGGGTTGACATTTAGGTGCAAAGCTTAGTGCTCCTGTTTCTTTTTTTATTTTCCTTCGGATGTTTGTTGCCTTATCATAAAGTTTGCCTGTTGGATTTTTGCCATTTCGACGGTTGCAGTAATAGCGCTAAATAAAAGTAAAATAAATGCATTTAAGTGTTGAATATTTTTTTTTTAATATTCACAACGTTTTTCAAGCTAAATTTATTCTGTTATTTTTCTATAAAAATTGTATCCAAGCTTTAGCCAAAACCATATAAATCAGAGTTTCGAACTTTCTTCCACTTTTTATTTCGTAAGAAATTCATGCTTATAAGGAAAAAAGGGCAAAAATCTGTCAGCTAAAAAATTATTAAAAATCAGTGCTATTTTTTATCCGCTTGAAACTTGATCCTCCTTTACATATGTATTTACAAATTTTGATAGCAAGTGAATATGAAAATGCATACATACCATGTCTTCGTTGGGAAATAAAATTGTTATTTGCTCAGGAAAAGGTGGTGATATCTTTCATTGTCATAGGCACTGATCGCGCTGAGAAGTGGTCAACAATGGTATTTACCAAAATGTCACGACTAACATCTGACAGCACGGTCTTTTCTCTATATTGTTTAAAGATGCTTTGACCTCTTTCAGTGGCATTAAGTATTAACTTTAAATTCTTTGCTTCCATGTCTCTTATCGAGTCGTGAGACTCTTGGCTAGAATTTATCCAACTCTTGCATGATCCTATTGATGAAATGGTATCAGCCTTAAAATAAAAAAAGTATGCAAAGCTTATCATTGATGTGAAAATGATTTACTTACTTCATTCTGTCGCCAACGTGCAACTCTTTCTTTAAACTTTACTCTCGTTCCGAGCATTGATGCAGGGAAAAGTTCATTTATGTCCCCATCGTTGATGAAATACAGACTTTCTACATCCATTCCGCAATCTGTCAATAACATAAATATGCATATGGTTCCTCGCAGATTCTCAAAGAACTTACCGAGAATTCTTTGATAAACTTCTTCACTGAAGTTCATTTTACCACATACGACGTCTTTCAAATTTTCTTTTTCACGTGAAGCTTCAGTGGCTTGGCTTTGCTGCAGTGAAGTCTCAACTTCATTCCCCATGGTTAAATCACCATCAACAACGAAATATATGCCCGCCGATTCCCCAAAGACATTTTCTGTACCCATTCTTCTTAATATTTAAATAGCTTTTTTTAATAATCTTTCACAAATAATACACCAAATAAAAATGCAACCGAATGACGAAGAACGCGCACGCAAATAAAATATTACGGTACTTTTATGTTCTCTAACCACATACCCTGTAAAATTCACAATAGCTCATGTCAAAACAAACAGAAATCATGTTGCCAGACCTTTTTAACATCAACTAAATGTAAATTTAACACTTTATGTGTTTGAATCAACATTATTTAAAAAAACCCTCATGTAAATTTTACAATAACTCAGGTTGCAACAAACAGGAATCACGTTGCCATATATTTTTAACACTATTCACATGTAAATTTAACACTATATCTTGGTAAATTAACCAAAAATACTTCATGTTACTCTTAACACTTTTTTCCTGTTAAAAATATCATGTTAAAATGGAAAAATTGTTGTTGTTTCGTGTGTACAACTGTTTCATGTGAATTTAACATGGATCGTGTTACTTAAAAATCGAGGATATTTTTCTGGGTGTACTCTCTCGCCCTGATCGAATTTTTTTTTACAGTTTTACTAGTTTTAGTCCGAGGTATACGGGATTGGACCTATTTTGTAAAAGAATGTCCCCGAAGCGGTAAGATTGAGCTGAACTACATGCCAAGTGCAGATAAGTATGACGGCAGATGTCTTTACTAAAGGCACAGTATACCAGTAGAAAAGGTTTTTGTTGTTGTAACTGTTTCGTGGTTAAAGTCCTTTATGGGGATAAACTTTCGACATAAGAAGTTAAGCGCGTGGTTGCTTACGAATGGTCAAAGAACCAATATTAGCAAATATTGAAAAAAGGCGTGTGTAGCACCGTACACATGATAGAACTGAAACTTCTTAAAAAAGGTGTGAGTACCAGGTACTCGCGAAATTTGATGTATAAACATATGTTTACGGCTCGGCAAACCATTAGGCGATTGAGTTACATACATAGATTTGGTTAGAAATTAAACAATGATTTCATTTCATTTTTTTCATTGACTAAAAATGTTCACATTTCACACAGATTTTTTTTTTAAAGCATAATGAACCATATTTTTGCTATTACCAATCAGAATTCTAAAAAAGGAGATTTTCGGCCCACGTTTACCTACAGCCAAAGTTATGTAAACGTACATTTCTTATAATCATTCAAACAAATTTAAATTCCAATTGAAAACACATTTCTTTGAAAATAATTTAAATCTCACACACGAAAGAACCAAAATGATTGAAAAATCGTGATACTTTTTTCTTTCGTAAGTCGATTTTATAACCGGTTCAGAACTATAGAATTTAGATCTAGTTCGGAACTATCGAAAAAAGGATGCAGCGGGGGGCAATTGACACTTCCTAGGGATTCACCATGTTAAATATCGCGAACCAGTACTGGGTCTAAATCTATTAGAAGCGCACCAGTTCAGAACTAGAGATTATCCCCACAGGGGAATGACTGCCATTTGATCGATCAAGTCTGCGTTCAGACCAGTGTTGCCATTTTAGCCGTTTTCCGGCTAGATTTAGCCGGTTGCGACAGCAAACAGCCGGAGAAGTTTCGATTTAGCCGGCAGCCGATTTGTTAGCCGTTTTGCAGAAAAAAATTAGCCGTTTTTAGCCGATTTTGCTATTTGCCTTGTTTTCTTAAATTTCAAATATGCATATATGTTTCCATTTTTGACTAAGCGACCCCAAATTTTCATGTCAGGCAGGATTATATGAAATTGGGCCGATTTCGCTTATTTTTATTTTAAACGAANGTACCTTTCAAATCATTGGAATTAACTAAATTAATTAAGTAAACAAGTATTAACTTACATTTTTCATTTTAAAATCGCTCCAGTTTGTAAATTTTTAAATTTAACGAACTTGTTTATTCAAATTATCGTCGACAAAAAATCCAACCATGTGTCACAATCATATATTTTTCCTAATTGCAAATTCTTGCTGGCAAAATTTTTTCCGACTCGAATTTGTGACTTATCTCCAAGAAATAGTCTTTTTACTCGTGATTTATTTAAGTAAAACATGTGAAATTTAGTTGAAACATTTTAGCCGTTTTTAGCCGGATTTATTTGCTAATTTAGCCGGTTCATCCAAAAACTTATGGCAACACTGGTTCAGACATGGAAACTCGAGTTGCTTATTATCGGCAATTTCACTTTTGGTGTTGCCCTTTGCATTCACATACATCAACTCTTTTGTTCGCAATTGTTGTTGTCAGCTGTGGACCGCCAACTTGAATTACTCAGACGAACGAGAGCACAAAGCGTGTTGTCCGAGTTCGAGCAATTCGTCGCTCTCTCCGCTACAAGCTTCGAGTTGACGCAACAAAAGTTTCCGTGTCTGAATATCGACCAAATGAGTCGATAGAAGTAACGTTAGTTGTTTGCCATAGTAACCGCAAGATTCACTAGGGCTGCATTTTGTGCTCAACAAAATAGTTGTACCTGCCAAATAATACTGAAGTACTTGGGTATAATTTTGAACTTAACTAGTTTAGACGATAATTTTACCATTTATTCGACCCCGTTCATACCAAAAGTAAGTCAAAATAATAGTTTTTATAGCGGTATGACAATTTTTTTATATATATTTATTTTTATTTATTTTTATATTTATATATTTACTGGCACAGCACCCGACGTCGTCCGGGGTAAACAAATCAAAATATAAAACAGTAATACAAATAATCAGTTCAGCATAAATTAGAGGAGAAGAACTATTTTCTTTCTGTTTAAATTAAGGCATCCTTATCAGCCATATTTTAAGCTTTATCGTACTTCAACTAATATATATTGATCATCACTTTCTGTACTACAAATCTTGTTCCATTATTAATATTAGGTGGATTGAGGTAACGATAGAATTTTTAAATTAGGTTACTACGGTACATTCCGTTAAGCTGCCTATTCACTTAGCTGCGTTGGTATAGCTGTACTTTTTCGGTAGAATGCTTATTTCGGAAGAAGTTTTATTCATTATGAATGAACATTGTCGTTTAACAGCATCGCGGGATCAAAGAAACGATTGAGTCTTTCCATTTCGAAATGATCTAAAGAATGTAAGGTTTCAAAAAAACACAGTTTTAAATATCCGAGTGATATAATAGTGATGTATATATTCCCCTTTTATAAACTCATTTATAAATACTTTACACTAAACACCTCCCATGTATGTGTCTGCATACCAAATTTCGATTTCATGTGACTTATGGTCTTGAAGTTAGAGCTAACAAAAATTTCCACGTCTATGGGATTACAAACTCATTTATATATCCCTCATTTATATATCCCTTTTTATAAGCATTAGCCATAGCTATACCTGCATATCAAAATTTCGTTCGTGGGGCTTATGGTTCGGAAGTTGTAGCTGATCAAAATTTCCACGCCTATGGGATGTACCACACCCCACTTTTACAAATTTATGTATTTATAGTCTATTATAAGCACTTACCATAGCTATGCCAAAATTAAAGTTCATGTGACTTATCGCTTCGAAGTTATGGCTGATAAAAAATTCCACACCTACGGAATGTATCCTTTTACAAAACTCCTTCATATATACCTTACTATAAGCACCTAGCGTAGACATGTCTGTATATCAAATTTCAAGTTCATGTGACTAATGGTTTCGAAGTTATAGCTCATAAAAAATTCCACGCCTATGGGATGTGCCACACTCCATTTAACAAAATCATTAATATATACCTTATTATAAGCACCAACCATAGATATGTCTGAATACCAAATTTCAAGTTCTTGGGACTTATGGTTCCGAAGGTATAGCTGAAAAGAGGTCCCCGCCGATGGGATGTGCCACGCCCTCTTTCATAAACCCATTCATATACATAGATATGTCCGCATACCAAATTTCAAGTTCATATGACCTATGTTTCCGAAGTTATAGCTGATAGAAATTTTCAAGCCTATGGGATGTGCCATGCCCCTTTTTACAAACGCACTTACTATAAGCACCTACCATAGTTATGTCTGCACACCAAATTTCAAGTTCATTTGACTTATGGTTCCGAGGTTATGGCTGATTAAAAATTTCATGGGAGGGTCCACGCGCCCTTGTCGAATCCAAATTTGTTTACCCTATTATAGGCCCAGGTGTCATGGCGATACTCTGTCAAAATTTCGTTCGATTCTGTCCGTCCGTTTAGGCTGCAACCTGGCACATACAAACGTACATACATACATACTTCCGCAAATATATAGTAGACTACAAGAGCACCCGACGTCGTTCGGGGTAAACAAATCTAAATATAAAACAGTAATACAAATGTTCAGTACAGCATAATTTAAAGGAAACAAACTATTTTCTTTGTTTACATTAAGCCATCCTTAGGAGCCCTTCTTTTGGCTATAACTAATATATATTGATCATCACTTGTACTACAAATTTTGTTCCATTATTAATATTAGATAGATTAAGGTAACGATCAAATTTCTAAATTAAAATTATTCTACTACGGTACATTCCGTTTAGCTGCCTATTCGATTAGCTGTTTTATCTAGCTGCACTTTTCTAGTATAATGCATAATTTGGAAGGAGTTTTATTCATTATGAACGAACCTTTTTCGTTTAACAGCATCGCGAGATTAAACAACGATTTAATCTTTCCATTTCAAAAAATCTAAAGATGGTAAGGTTTCACAAAAAAAACACACAGTTTTAAATATCCGAGTTATCTAATAGATAAATATATATATGTATACCCCCCCTTTACAAACTCATTTATAAACGCCATACTATAAGCGCCTACCATAGACATGCCTGCATACCAAATTTCAAGTTCGTGTGACTTATGGTTCCGAAGTTATAGCTGATAAAAAATTCAACGCCTATGGGATGTGCCACGCCCCCTTTTACAAACTCATTTATAAACGCCATACTATAAGCGCCTACCATAGACATGCCTGCATACCAAATTTCAAGTTCGTGTGACTTATGGTTCCGAAGTTATAGCTGATAAAAAATTCAACGCCTATGGGATGTGCCACGCCCCCTTTTACAAACTCATTTATAAACGCCATACTATAAGCGCCTACCATAGACATGCCTGCATACCAAATTTCAAGTTCGTGTGACTTATGGTTCCGAAGTTATAGCTGATAAAAAATTCAACGCCTATGGGATGTGCCACGCCCCCTTTTACAAACTCATTTATAAACGCCATACTATAAGCGCCTACCATAGACATGCCTGCATACCAAATTTCAAGTTCGTGTGACTTATGGTTCCGAAGTTATAGCTGATAAAAAATTCAACGCCTATGGGATGTGCCACGCCCCCTTTTACAAACTCATTTATAAACGCCATACTATAAGCGCCTACCATAGACATGCCTGCATACCAAATTTCAAGTTCGTGTGACTTATGGTTCCGAAGTTATAGCTGATAAAAAATTCAACGCCTATGGGATGTGCCACGCCCCCTTTTACAAACTCATTTATAAACGCCATACTATAAGCGCCTACCATAGACATGCCTGCATACCAAATTTCGAGTTCTTGGGAGTTATGGTTCCGAAGATATAGCTGATAAAAAATTCCACGCCTATGGGATGTGCCACGCCCCCTTTTACAAACTCATTTATAAACGCCATACTATAAGCGCCTACCATAGACATGCCTGCATACCAAATTTCGAGTTCTTGGGAGTTATGGTTCCGAAGATATAGCTGATAAAAAATTCCACGCCTATGGGATGTGCCACGCCCCCTTTTACAAACTCATTTATAAACGCCATACTATAAGCGCCTACCATAGACATGCCTGCATACCAAATTTCGAGTTCTTGGGAGTTATGGTTCCGAAGATATAGCTGATAAAAAATTCCACGCCTATGGGATGTGCCACGCCCCCTTTTACAAACTCCTTTATATCTACCCTCCTATAAGCACCTACCATTGGTATGTCTGCATACCACATTTCAAGTCCGTGTGACTTAAGGTTCCGAAGTTATGGCTGATTAAAAGTTTCACGCCTATGGGAGGTGCCACGCCCCCTTTTACAAACTCATTTATAAACGCCATACTATAAGCGCCTACCATAGACATGCCTGCATACCAAATTTCGAGTTCGTGGGACTTATGGTTCCGAAGATATAGCTGATAAAATATTCCACGCCTATGGGATGTGCCACGCCCCTTTTACAAACTCCTTTATATATACCCTCCTATAAGCAGCTACTATTGATATGTCTGCATACCACATTTCAAGTCCGTGTGACTTAAGGTTCCGAAGTTATGGCTGATTAAAAGTTTCACGCCTATGGGAGGTGCCACGCCCCCTTGTAGGATCCCAATTTTTTTCACCCTATTATAGGCCCAAGGGTCATGGCAATACTCTGTCAAAATTTTGTTCGATTCTGTCCGTCCATTTAGGCTGCAACGTGGCACATACATACATACATACTTCCACAAATATATAGTAGATATATAGGGGATATCTCGGCCACAGGCCCACCTATCGTGTAAGTTTTAAGTCCAAATATTTCTTTTCAATTGGTAAATTGTATTATAAATATGAGTCAAATCTGCAACTAAATTTAGTTTTTAGGAATATCCCAGCCGGAGCACCACCTAGCGGTTTTAGTCGGCATATTTCCCTTCAAGGTGCTGACATATGTTCCAAATATGAACGAAATCGGTCCAGTCGTTTGGTACTTAGTGACACACAATATACGGAAAACTCTATGAAATTGTGAATTCGTGATGTCTTAGCTTTCTTAATTTTTTGGCAACAATCTTCCACACAGGAGGTCCAAAATAGTACTTTTTACATAATTGAAATCGGTTCAGCCGTTTGGTCAGGCATCGCGGTCATACGAAAGACATATCATTTATATATATATAGATATTTATTTATTTTATATATTTATTTTTATATATTATATTTATATATATTTTGTTTCTTTGGTCTTTAAGTTAATATAAAAATATTTTATATAAAAAAGTTGCACTTCATTAATTTCAATGATTTAAAAATTCAATTATTTCTCATTTTCAAATTAAATTTTTTCTTATTGAAAAACCGTTTAATATTTTCATTTATTTCATACTTAAAGTCATTTTCATTTGTTTCTTCAGTCTTTAAGTTAGGGACCTACAGTTTTACGCCGACTCCGAACGGCGATTGTATTTTTATGAGAAGCTGTTTTTTCATGGCAGAAATACACTCGGAGGTTTGCCATTGCCTGCCGAGGGACGACCGCTGTTAAGAAAAAACCTTTTTCTATACTTTTTGCGATGTTGCTTTGACCAGGGCTTGAACCAAGGTGAGTGAAAGCCCGCACTACTTACCACTACACCACAGCGGGCGACGAGTCTAAAAGTCTAATCTTTGCATTAATTTCATTTCTAAATTAGAGATAATTAATTAATTAAACAAGAATGGACAACTCGTTATAATTGCAGCGAAAGTGAGTAACAGGGGCGTGCTCTTTTCATCCAATTAAAAAACGTACTAGAGCAAAAGAGAAGGAACGCCTCTGTTACTCACTTTCGCTAAAATTATATCCAGTGTTGAACTTTTGATTTTCAGAAAGCACCAAAAACTTGGAAAAAAAAGCGTTCTACCAAACTAGAAGCACCAAATTTTTTTTAATCAAAAGCAAAAGATGCGTAACAGTTTGTATTTAACAAAAGCAAAAAGTTAACAATATTTACAAGAATACCTACATAAATCAATACGCAAAACGTTTTCAATCATAACGATTGAATAGCCTCTACACATGCTATGATGACTCATGCTTACGACGTAATACCGAAGTACTATTTAAACTAGTATATCTCGAGAAAGAAAAATCGAATCGCAACAAACGAAAATAATGCCCTAAGTAGAAATGAGCAAAAAATTTGATGTTTTCATTATATAACCTCAAATATCGCAAAAAACCATGTTTTTGGCAATCAGGGGGTAGGATATCTAAAAATTCTAGTACTAGAGCAATTGTACGGCCAGATTTGGATTCAGCACCAAGAAATTATGTGTTTTACTCTGGTGTTAAAAAATCAAAATTTGTACAAACAATTAGAAAAGAAAAAAAGAAATACGTAACTTACCTGCGTACTAGCATTTTCAACGCGAATAGAATTCATCAAGGTGGGTTCGCAACTTCAGCTTTTCATCAATCATGGTTGTATTTTAGTGCATTTAAATTTGTAGATTCTTGTAAATTCCGCATCTTCAGCTTATAATATTTCAAATTATTTCAGGCTTTAACTATCTCGGAGTAATATTAGTTCAAAAAAAGCGCTAAAAAAGGCACTAGGCACTAAGTAATTTTTTTCGGCGCTTTAATTTTCAAAAAACACTAAATCTACGTTTATTGGTGGAACGTGAGTTTTCAAGTAGTTTTTAGCGAAAACTGGTTTTCGTTTGACAGATTTTACATGGACGAAAACAAAAGTTTTAGGTCGAAAACCAGTTATAGCAACGCAAACATGTTTTCGATGTCGGTCCGAACATAGTATTACATACAGTATGCCGTATTACGAATTAAATTCCAGCGTGTGAAGTCCGATAGCTAGCGTTTATCGTATGTCGTTAAATTTTCATGAACGAAAGACACAAGATCACGCAAGAACAAGAGAATGAAAAAATCGATTTTTTGAGCGGGTTCTACGCCATCTTATTTCGATGGAAAAATAAACAAAACAAAGTAAACAAAGGAACCCAAATAGGTTTTCAGACGATTGATTTAGGAAATTTTTAACAAATTGTGGCATATTAATAAAAATAAATGTTGGAAAACGCGTTGTTGTGTTAAATTAACTCTTTTCGATAAATAAAAGTGAAAATAGTGGTGTCCGCGTAAAATTACCACTGTTCAGTTAATTCGGCATAAAATTTATAGCTCCAGGACTAATCGCTCTTCAACATTACAATAACAGATATGTCTACGCGGTTGTGTGAGGAGCAAAAGTCTCGAAAGGGACCACCGTAGAACTTGATACATTTCATCTGAAAAATATGTAAAATGATTTTCTAACAAATTACAAATAAAGATAGTTTGGTTTAAAAAATGGTGGTTTCGGTGTATACTTACTTTTGCTTAGTGAATAAAATGCGCAATTCTAGCTGGTTGAAGTAGTGCGTCCAGTACTGAGTTGGCGCTATAACCTGTATCGAAAAAAGGACAACCAAAATATACAAACGTATGCACATGATTAAATTAGCTGAAAAATGTACGTACTTACATAAAAATAACCAATAATAATCAATGCCCGAATTGCATAGTCATTATTGTGGGCCGCCAGCCATGGTTCAACAATTTTTTAAACGATTTATGGGGTTGCTGAAAAGTGTAATCGAATACAATTATTTGTAATATAAAATCTTAAGGAAATAAGTGCATCTCACCTTACCTCATTTTATTATTTTATGATATTTCCGCTTTCGAGAGCGTGTACTGCCAGAAATCTGTCTGGTCAGAGTTCGAATTCTGCTGAAAATTCGCGCACGGAAAAACAATCCCTTTATTCTTTCGTGGGAATTTACATGTGCCGATTTTTTAATATGTTCCCCCAAATAATTGGCCATTGCTTTCACCCAGTGCCGTTTATTTCTTTAAACACAATCTGCAGCTGCTGCATGTGAGTCATCGTCGCCTCCGTTGGCTTCGACAAACGACCTTCGGTTAGTTGGTTTACCCAGGTGAAGCTGTCATCGTCACCTTCCAAGGATTCCAGCTCGTCTTCCTCTTGCTCGGCAAAGTATATAAGTAAATTAATGACCAGTAGATCTCTTGGTCGCAGGGCGTACCGTATTTTAATCTAAGTGTATAAGTATAAATTATATATGTATGTATGTACAAATAAAATAATTTTGTTTCTTTGTACCTGTGAGTGAATTACTCCAGTTCTAAGTCGAGAGTGTCATCGATCGAAACATTCGCATCGTCTCACAAGGCGCCTTCGTTAAATCAGAAGGATGTAAGAGCGCAGCCTGTACTTAAATTCCTGACGATCGGGGTGGTCATTCATGCCTCCTTTCGACCGGATAACTCCGAAAAAATTCTCCAATACATCCTGGTTTAGTGGGTACGTTAACACGTACTTTAAGTTGAAGTGCGTTTGTAAGTCTTCGTACAACAGCTTCAATGCTTAAATCGCCTGTATAATTCCTACAAATATAAAAATAGGTATAATTGATGTAAATATAAATTTTACAATTATTACCTTTCTGAAAAAGTAGGGGATTAGTTTTTCCGATGACTCGCATATCCGCCATCATATCTGCCATTCTTTGCAGAATGTCTTTTTGTACTTCCAGAGCTAGACCATATGCGTGGGTCCGCGGTCTTGTGTCAGGATACGCAACCCTGACGTCCCTGACGTCGAAGCAGTCATACGTCTGAAAAATATACATATTACAAAGAATAAGTTATTGTATTGGACTTTTAAAAGATATTTGGGGTATTCGGACCTGCCTTGTTATCTGGTTAAAAATGTTTATTCTCTAGTGTATTTTGTTTTTGTAAACTTAGTTAAAAATATATCCACATAGCCAGATAACCAGGCAGGTGTGAATACTCCAATTATGATATAACAAGTAAGAAAGTCTAAGTTCGGGCGGAGCCGAACATTAAATACCCGGCGCAAGTATTAAATATATGTTTTTCACCTTTCCGAAAGCTACCGCTACATGGTAAACCGGGGTGTATCCATTTTGAGTAAATTATTGTCCTTAAATTTCGAAATATTGAAGTTTCAAGCATTTCTGAAATTTACTGTTACATGGAAAGGGGCCGTAATTTTAGTTCGATTTCAATAATTTTCAACGTTTTGCTTCTATGTGGCAAGCACAATAACCACACAGAGTTTGGTACAAATTGCTAGAACGGTTACCGAGATACATATATGTGATCATAAGTGGGCGGTGCCACGCCCATTTTTCAAAATTTTCTCTTAAGCGTATATCTTGGTAGAGAATTGTTGCAAGCATCAATTTTGAATAAATTAGCTTTAATATTTACTGATTTATCGAAGATTTCGTATTTCTCTAAATTACCGTTATATGGGATGTGGGCGTGGGTTTTGTCCGATTTTGCCCATTTTCAATACCATCCGTCCTACGCCCGAAAGAAGTGCACATACCAAGTTTCGTTAAGATATCTCAATTTTTACTCGAGTTATCGTGTGCATAGACGGACGGACGGACGGACGGACGGACGGACGGACAGACAGACAGTCAGCGCTTAATCGATTTCTCTTTTCATCCTGATCATTTATGTATACATTTGTCTATATCTATCTCGATTCGTTTTGCCTGTTACAAACAACCGTTATGTGAACAAAGTTATAATACCCTTGTGCACAAGTGCGCTCGGGTATAAAAAGTGCATGACACTCCTCCCAGTTGTGTTCGCCTAAGTGGCTTGCGAGATATGGTATTCTATTTAAAAGAAACACCGCCTTTTAAGGTTAAAAGAATGTCGAGCACCTTATTAAAAACCCCGAACGTCGCTTGGGAGCGTTACATTAAAACTGAAGGTAAATTTAAGAACTATGGCTTATATATATGTGTTTATGTACAAGTAAGAGGATAACAGAGATGTAGACTTAACAGTAATGGTTATGTTAATTAACAGAGGGGAAATTATTTCTATAACATAACTTCTCCCCCATTAAGACAAGGACACTCCTGTATCTTAATAATAATATTTAAATTCAATTATTATTTCATTTTAATACTGACCTACAAATTATTGTCTAAATTTCTTGTATCAATTAATCCGTCGTATTTTGTTTTTCTTTTAACATTTGAGCTATGAATATTTTCTAAATTCTTCAGTTTAAATTTCGGTTCTTCTTCATGCCTCAATGCTTTATAGTTTTTAATATATCCTTGTTTGCGATCATCTCTATATAGTTCTCTTATTCTACTTCTCTTATTTATGTACTTGTTTTTGTTAGAAATTGTATTATTATAAATTTTTATTTTATTACAATTTCCAAACTCAACATTAATCGGTTTCTCCCTTATAACTGAATGATAACTATTATTATATAATTCAATCGCCTTGCTCATCTTGTCTTTGATACTTAATCTCATATACTCTATAGAAAGCATTCGAATTTTTTCACTAATAGTGCTATGAAACCTCTCGATGTCAGCATTTCCCGTATGACTATTGGGTTTTACATAATGTAAAGTTATATTTTCATTTCTTAAAAAGACTTTAATATTCAAGTTTTTAAATTCATTGTCGCCAATTAATTTATTAAAATAACCCCGTTGTGATTTATATAACCTCAACTTTTCTATAATGGTTTGATTAGTCCTATCTTCTAAGTAAAATGCTGTACCAAATTTTGAAAACCTATCAATGAAAGTTAAAAAAATTCGACTTTGAATTCGTATAAATATCCATATGAAATATTTTTCTAACGTCGTTTGGAGTAGAGATGGGCGCGGGATAGCGGGACCCGGGGGACCCACGGTACTGATTTAAAATTGGCCAGGATGGGCGGTATCGGGAAGATCTGTAAAAATATGGCGGGCGGGACGGGACCAGAATCCTTTCAGGACACTCCCGATAAAAACGAAACCCCCGCAATTCACAAAATCTTCCTTAAAACGATGTTTGAAATATGCACTTTTAATGTTTTATTGAGACAAAAAAGAAAAAAAATAATAAGATGTCAGATCTTTCATTATTATTTTTATTATTTAAAATTAATTTGAAAGACATGAACATACTTGTCAACCTTCGATCGGTTTGCAAACCTCGCCGCACACGTTGAAATCTCAACCGATCGTTTCAATTTGTTGTCCGTTTGTAGCCTGCTTTAGAGATAGATATCGGGACCCACGGGACCCGCGGTACAATTCTGAAAAACTTCGGGATGGGCGGGTTCGGGACTTTAAAATCGGATTTCGGGATTTCAGTAATTTGGAGTTTCAGTTATGTTAAATTTTTCTTTCACAGAATTTCTATCGAACTTAACCCTAGAGCAAACTGAAAAATTATTTATATACTTTTGAATTAAGTTTTTTAAATTTGGAAAATAAATTTGTCTTTTAAGACCTTCATAATTTTCATTAATTCCTGTATGTCCTGTCTCGTATTTGTGATAATTATGTATATGCTTATATGCCTCATCTTCGGATGAAACATCTGTGGCATGATAGGAACAACGTACAAACTTAACATCACCACTTCTTTCATATAACTCTAATATTTTATTTTGTAAAATAATATATTTATTATCATCTAAGTCGGTATAAATGCCAACTTTCCCTTTAGTTATATGGCGTCTTAAGATGTTTTCCAAATTGGTTTCTAATTCTGAAATACTAATGTATATCTTTTTATTTTTGTGCTTGACATCAATACCTTTTTGTTTGTTATGTGTAAGAATTAATTGCGTCTTGAACCTATTTATTCACTACTGTCTCTAAAATACCAATACCAAAACTATTACTTTCTTCTTGTGAATGAATGGTTTTTATGTCATTATCATGGTTATTATAAAGGGAATTATTATCAGAAATATTTAACACATTTATTTCATTTGTATCTGCATTTTTTCTGCTTAGGAAGTCAGCTACTTGATTATCTTTACCTTTTACGTTATTAATAGCTATATTAAATTCGCTTAGTTTTATAATCCATCTGCTCAGTCTTGGATTCATACATTTGCCTTGACAAAATTTCGAATTTGTTACCATAAATATAGGGTCTAAAATAACTAGTTGCCCAAACAATTGCCAAAAGTCCTTTCTCTATAGCTGCATAATTCTTTTCATTGTTGTTGTTGTTGTTGTTGTAGCGGCTACAACAACCCCGCCCAGATCGGCTGATATCTCAGTCGTTGTCGTCGAGTTCCACTAACGGCAGCCCCAAGAAGCGTGCAGCCTCTATGGGGTCGGTCCACAGGGACGACGCCGTTAGGGTTGTGGGGTTTTCCGGGCATGCGAAGAGATGTTTCGAGTCGTGAGGGGTCTCTCCGCATGCCGGACATTCATTCGGCACATCCGCATTTAGCCTACTCAGGTAAGAGTTTAGCCTGCTGCAGTAGCCAGAGCGAAGTCGGGCTATTGTTGTTCTGGTCTCCCGTGAAAGATGGAGCTCCGTCGCGTCAATGTCCGGTGTTTCTGTGCCTAGAACGGCATTCACAGGTCTTGAGTCTACATAAGTCGAGGCTGCGTCCCTGTGAATGCCGTTCAGGGCCTGTCTGTGAGCTGACGGGTCCAGAGGCTGCTTAATGAACCTCTGGACTTCGTCCGTCAGTTTATATAGATGCCTCCTGACGTGCCTCGGCGAGGGCTCCTCTGCAAGCAGCTGTCTATTTGGGTGGCCACATCTGTGGCTCCCAACAAGAAACTGCTTGCAGAGCATCGTGTTGTGCTCCCTAATTGGGAGCATTTTCGCCTCATCGTGGAGGTGGTGTTCTGGTGACATCAGGAGGCATCCGGTCGCTGTCCTAAGTGCTGTGTTTTGTACCGTCTGTAGCTTCATCCACTGCGTCCTACTAGTCCCCGGCGACCCCACTGGTGCTGCGTAGTTTAAAACCGGCCGGCCTATTGCCTTGTATACTGCCAGCAACGTTTCTTTGTCTTTGCCCCAAGTATTGCCGGCTAGCGACTTGAGGACTTTGTTGCGGCTCTGTACTTTATTGACAATAGCGGTTGCGTGCGTAGAGCATGAGATCAGGCTGTCGAATGTTACTCCGAGTATTTTAGGATTATTCACCGTCGGAATTGGTGTGACATCGACGTGAATTCCAAGCGGTAGCCTGACCTCCTTCGTCCAGATTGTGAACAGGGTCGCAGAGGATTTCGTAGGGGAGAGGGCTAGACACTTTGCAGTGAAGAAGCGAGAAAGTTCAGAGAGATACCGGTTTACTTTCGAACACAGGTCATCAATTCCATTCCCAGTCGCCATGATCGAGCAATCGTCGGCGTAAGAGACAATCGAGACTCCCTCCGGTGGTTGAGGGAGCTTTGAAATGTAAAAGTTAAATAGTAGCGGGGAAAGGACACCACCCTGTGGAACCAACTGTTTTAGTTTTCTAAGTTTGCTCGATTTGTCTCTAAACATTACCGACAAGTGTCGACCACTCAGATAATTTGCCTACCACCGTTTGAGCCTCTATCCAGCTCATCGGCTAGAACAGCTACTTCAGCAGAGAAATTTAGACGTGGGTCGGTGATACATCCTGCCGGTACGAAGCGAGCTGCAGCAGCGGTGATATCCCTGCGGAACTTACGTTCACCAAGGTGGACGTCGGTTGGTGTGGGGAGAGCAGCGAAGGTGTTTTCAGTAAATTCCGCGAAGCCTTTCCAATCAGCTTTAGAAAAGTTGATATACGTTCGGTGCTCCGCGGAAGCAAAGTCGGTTGGTTTATCGATCGAGATGACTATGGGCAGATGGTCTGATGCCAAAGTCAGCATAGGTCGCCATGATATGCTGTTTATCAGACCCGCGCTGACTATTGTTATGTCTGGCGAGCAGCAGCAGCTGCCCATAATCCTGGTGGGTGCGTCGTCATTCATTGTGCAGAATGTCGAATCAGCTATCTGCTCAGCCAAATCAGTTCCCCTACGACCGTTTGACAGGCTTGAGTGCCAAAGATCGTGGTGCGCAATAAAGTCGCCTACTACCATACGGTTTTCACCTCTGAGGAGTGCACCTATGTCAAAGTGATATCCTGCCAGGCAGCAGGTGACAGGGGGTATACAAACGTTAAATATTTCGAGCTCAACATCGCCTGACCGGATAGCAATGCCCTGACATTCTAGGGTTGTATCCCTGCGGTCGATGTCTGCTTCGATAAGACGATACTGCACGGTGTGGTGCGTGATGAACGCTAAGCCACCACCATTATCTCGCTCGCGATCTCGACGGTGCACGTTGTACCCGGCACAATTCAACAGTGTTGAATTGCTGTGCAACTTCGTCTCTTGGACCGCAGCTATCAATATACCATGCCTTCCCATGAAGACGGTTATCTCCTCGATCTTGCTCTGAAGCCCGTTACAGTTAAATTGAAGGAGCTTCATGTGGTTCGGGAGACGTGTGATGATGCGGGGTGTGAGGGATGTGTGTGGTCGTGCCGTAGTTGGCTGTGCGCGCTGCTGGGGTGGTTGCCGCCCTGTGGTGGTGGCGGGAGGCGTCGCAGTTGAGGTCTGCGACCGAGCAGCGCAACACGGGTCCTCGAAGTTCCTCGTCCAATCTCGCGTGGTGCGCAGACTTGAGCATGCCCTAAAGTGGCACCAGCCAAGGCAGGTGTTGCACTTGACTGATGTCCCATTACGGAATATCCTGGTCTGACATACCGTGTACATTCTAGGAGGAACCAGGAGTTGTTGCCGGCGGCGTGTGGGTGGTGGTGCGGTTGTGTGTGTTCTGTGGTCTGTAGTCGTAGTGGTTTGGTCCATTGTGTTATGTTGTTGTGCTGTGGTGTTTGTGTGGGACTGCTCAGGTGGACTGGGTTAGCCGTGGAGGCTGCTCTGTTAGAGCAGCAGGGGGCCACAAACGACGTGGTCCACTGCCGATGTGTCCGTAGTCCTGAGCAGACTCTGAGGTGACTCCACCCCTCGCAAGCATTGCACTTGACAGAGGTGGACTTGTGGTGTAGTCGTCTCTGACATACACAGCAGGTGTAGGTTTCTGGCCCTGGGTTTGACTCGATGCCCGCCCTGAGTAGAAGAAAACGTAGCGAATGTAGCCCTATGGACGAACAACTTCTGAGATATTTCGCCGACCTAAACGGGGTTAGATCGCCGAAACAACAGCCTTTGGTCGGGTAAAACCCGAGTCATTCCGGTACGCAGAACCGGCTGTCGTGGGCTGTCATGGTCATTGAGAGTCCTGCTGGCATAACAAATCGGATGCTTGTCTTGTTGCAAAACAGCTCCTAAAGCGTTATTACTAGCATCAGTTATAAGCTGAAAAGGTTTGTTAAAATTCCGATACTTAACCACCGGCGATTCGGTTAAAATTATTTTTAATTTTTCAAAACTATTGATATAGTTAGGGTCATTAATATTTAATTTTTCATCTTTTTTCAAATATTTTATCATGGGAAAGGCTACTCTTGGATAATCTCTTATGAATTTTCTATAGTATCCAGTAATACTAAGAAATGATTTAATTTGCTTTACTGTTCGAGGTAATTTAAGATTCAGAATGTGGTTAACCTTTTCAGGATTGGGCTTTACACCTTCAGGCGTTAAAATATGTCCCAAATATAAAGTTTCTTTACTAAAAAGTTTACATTTATTTATTTGTGTTCGGAGCTTGGCATCCTTTAATTTTTTAAAACTCTATTTACGTCACTTAAATGCTCTTGGAAACTAGTTGAAAATATTAAAATATCATCCATGTAAACAACGCAAATTTTATTAATCAAATCTTTCAAAATATTATTAATAAGTCTTTGGAATGTCGCTGGAGCATTCTTTAGCCCGAAAGGCATCTTAACGAATTCATAATGTCCGTAAGGGTTAGAGAATGAAGTTTTCAACCGGTCTCCGTGTCTGACAAGAATTTGGTGAAAACCCTTCGGTAAGTCTATAGTTGAAAAATAATGAGCACGACCTAATTTATCAAGAATGTTTTCAATGTTAGGGATCGGAAATTTATCGTCTATTGTTACGGCATTAAGAGCTCGATAATCCACTACCAGTCTACATTTCTTTTCTCCTGAGCAATCCATCTTTTTAGAGGCAATCCACAAGGGACTATTATATGGCGAATTACTTTCCTTTATAATACCATGTTTCAACATCTCATCAATTTGTTTGCAAATTTCTTGCTCGTGAATTCGGGGATATCGGTATAATTTTGAATAAATAGGCCTATCTGTTGTCGTTCGAATTTCGTGTTGAATTATATCAGTGTTAGTTAATTTTTGACCATCCGTGTAGATTAAATTTTTATAATCAATTAAAATTTGTTTAACAGCCTTACTTTCTTCATTATTTAACCCTTCAAACAGATTTTCGAAAATTTTTGGACTAATGTCAACAACTTCAAGTTCATTAATTTCATCAAAGTTATATGGAAATGGTTTTATAAAATCTATTACGTTTCCATTTATTGTCAAACTGTCATTGTTCATTGGCTTCAAAATATTTTGTCCTATTATTGCATCAAAGGGTTCATCTTTAAACTCTGCCAACAACAACATGACATTGTTCATTAAATTCAAAAGGCAAATCGGTTATTATTTCATAACTTATGTCTGTTTTATTATTCAAGGATGTAAACGAAACTTGTTTATTAATTTTAAATCGTGCTTATTGTCTTAGTTTATTCTTGTTAAGTAAAGAAGTTGTGGACCCTGTATCAATAAGCGCCATTATTTTATCTTGCCTTATATTTAATTCTATGAGGGGTAATGGTTTCTGGAGGCTGCCGTATGAAAATTTACTTGCTCGTTGTTACATGGAATTTAATGCAAGTGATCGACTTCCATTGGAGTACTTAAATTTAGCTTATATCTATTATTATTCCGATATTGTCCAGATGTTTGATTTGAAACATTATTATAGAGATTATTATAACGTAAATTGGAACAAATTCAGGTTAGCAAAAGTTAGGTCGATTCTGAGAGTGAGGGGTGAAAATAGAGGCTAAATTAGAAGACACGTATCGCGGCGTTTGTTTATGTTAGTTCGAATTTTTTTTTAATCGACCTTCGAACTTTGCAGTCAAATGCCGATTTTCAGCATATTGTTTAATGGTTTTTTGGCTATAACTCGTCGACTAATTGATATTTTTTTCAATCTGTTAAAGCCAAATTATTGCTAGAGACCTGTGCAATAATTAAAATTAAAAAAAAAAATTGATTCCACAATTTATATTGAGCTCGAGGCCGTTTTTTATATGAAAATTTATTGTGGAAAAGCAACAATAATTTGAAAAAATGGTAGAAGTGATAGCTATTTCGGATATCACCACATTTCCTCATCAGACTTCTTTCAGTAGGATTCGAACCGACGATCCCACTGACTCAGCCAGTTGCCTATGCACCGTGCTAAGTACGCCTTGTAAATTATCGTTTGCTTTTTTCCACTATTTTCATTTTTGTTATGCCAACACAATCAAGCGCAGCTATTCCGCTGCAATTCACTTGATCATGTGGTTGTTGGTATTGTTGGTTTTTGCTAATAATTCTATTTTTAGAATGTTTAACTTTTAGGTGTGCTCGTCCTTAAGTTATTTGTTTTTGTTATTTTTTTGGCCTTATAACAATTATATTCAACAATTTATATTGAGCTCGAGGCCGTTTTTTAAATGAAAATTTATTGTGGAAAAGCAACAATAATTTGAAAAAATGGTAGAAGTGATAGCTATTTCGGAAATCACCACATTTCCTCATCAGACTTCTTTCAGTAGGATTCGAACCGACGATCCCACTGACTCAGCCAGTTGCCTATGCACCGTGCTAAGTACGCCTTGTAAATTATCGTTTGCTTTTTTCCACTATTTTCATTTTTGTTATGCCAACACAATCAAGCGCAGCTATTCCGCTGCAATTCACTTGATCATGTGGTTGTTGGTATTGTTGGTTTCTGCTAATAATTCTATTTTTAGAATGTTTAACTTTTAGGTGTGCTCGTCCTTAAGTTATTTGTTTTTGTTATTTTTTGGCCTTATAAGAATTATATTCAACACTTTATATTGAGCTCCAGGCCGTTTTTTATATGAAAACTTATTGTGGAAAAGCAACAATAATTTGAAAAAATGGCAGAAGTGATAGCTATTTCGGAAATCACCACATTTCCTCATCAGACTTCTTTCAGTAGGATTCGAACCGACGATCCCACTGACTCAGCCAGTTGCCTATGCACCGTGCTAAGTACGCCTTGTAAATTATCGTTTGCTTTTTTCCACTATTTTCATTT
>NW_016157887.1:160336-161211 GCF_001687245.7 Rhagoletis zephyria
ATTCGACAGTTTTTCTAGTTTTTAGGAGCCTTGGAGAGGGTTTCTAACTTAACACGTAGCAAAACTTATACGATACAAATTAACTTACCGGAACATCTTTTGCTTTGGAACTAAAGCGAAACAAAATTTTTTTTATCTTAGAAGGTCTTTGGACTTCAGCAGGACTTAGAATTGACCCGATACATTCCACTTTATCGATAAATATTAATGATTTGATACATATCGATAGTTCGATGAATTTCAAAAACACTAAAATCATATAACTCAACAAAATTCGTTAACTCGACCAATTTCATTAACTGTGAAATTCGAGGGCTCGATAAATTTCGATAAATCAAAAATGTAAATTCTTTGGATACCTTTAAAAATTTTTACTTTTGACAGCTCCACGTTTTTCGAAAGCTATCGAAACATTTTGATAACTCATTACACTCTGTTAGCACGATAAAATTCGATAAGCAGTGATAAATCGATAAGCTTATATAATCTTGAAATTTTGATTAATGGATGTATCTTGAAAAATCCATAAACTTCGATTCGATGAATCAACCAATTTCAGTAGATCAATAATTATCGATAACTGTAAGTTGAAAGAACTCCATGCATTACTACAACTCGATAAATTTCGTTAAGTCTATAAATAATGATAATTCAATAAATATCTATAACTTGATACATTTCTTTAACGTGACAAATTTTGATAATCCCACATGTTTTTATAGCTCGATAACTATTCGTAAATTTCGACAACTAAGTTTCTGTGTCTATAAATTTCGACAACTCAATAAACATTGATCAATTTGAATAATTCGATACGTTGTGATAACTTAATAAGCATGGATAAATTTCGATAATTATAAACTTCGATGATTCGA
>NW_016157887.1:167479-189283 GCF_001687245.7 Rhagoletis zephyria
TAGAACTTATTTATGGATCAGTTCCTGGTCAGGGATGCCGTTTGAATCTAAATAGATCCAATTGGATACATTTTTAGACGAATTTTTGCGGGATACTTATTTTTTCCGATCAGTATAAGTGTGGAAACTTTTTTAAATAGGCCAACATTTTATGTTTTCTATAAAGTTGTTTTCGTTCTAAAATCGATTTTCACTAAAATGGTAGAAAGCATTACGTTTTCTAAATTTATTAAAAATCGCTACTTAAGCGTAAAATTAAAGCATTTTATTTTTTGTGAACGAAGCAGTGAACATATGAAGAGATATACGCGCAATTGTTTTAATTAGTTAAAAAGGATGCTTTAAGCAAGATCTTAATATACATATATATAAAGTAAATATATACTCTTTCTGTAGTAATCTTTTTCATATCACATATTTTCATTTGTCATAGTTTAAAAAACTAAAACCTCCCTATTATAATTGCCATTCGTACTGTCATCAGGTATGTAACTTGAGAATAGAAATCGCTTCATCTTTTAGGCGCATCAATATTACATAGTTACATCCCGAGCTAATAAAAGGAAGGTAATAATAAAAAAAAGAAAGAAGATTTCAATGTAGTGTAAAATAGTAGTGTAAAATAAAAAAAAGGCGTGAGTACTAGGTACTCATGAAATTTGATGTGTATACATATGCGAACGGCAAAGCATAAAAGTACGTTTACATATAAATATAATCTCAATCAAAGCTCGTTGCTGTCAAATTGGTTGTGCTTGTTATTCACACAACTCGAGGAAAAGTTAAACTTCTTCTCTGTGCCACCGTGGTCACTTTTTTTTGCAACACATATTAGGCCATTTAAATATATTTTAACTGAATATTTTATTAAAAATACCTTTACAAACCTATTTTCCTCACTAGCGTAAATTTTTGTGTACTTTAACATTTGACATTCCTCCTCTTCTTCGCAAGTATAATCGATAAAACTGGGTTGGACACCAAAAAGTTATCGGTTTAATCTGAGATATTTTTAATTACAATTTTGCATGGCTAATCTCTTTTTATAATAACAGATTAGGGAGTTAAGCTCGAAAATTAGTATAATCTTTTTATATGTAAAGCTATTATTAGGCGATTCAGTTACATACATACAAATGTAGGTTAGGTTAGAAATTAAACATTAATTTCACTTAATTTAATTAATTTTGCTGATTTAATTTTTTATTCATTTTCATTTTTAATTCTTTTAACACATGAAATTATCGGTATGATTGATAAAATATACTTGTATATACTTGTGACTCAAGGGCGTTAAAATATCTTGGAAACACCGCATCAGTTATTGTTTTTGAGCTTATAGTTTGAGCATTTCTATTTGTATATATTCCCAAATTTAGTTTTTCTTTTCGGAATATAATCTGCGGTTCATGTAAATGCAGTTCATGTTGCAGGATTTTACCCGATGTTTTTTTGTTCCGTACGTTACTACTAAACCTATGCCTATCACCATCTACGAATATCAAAATGCATGTGCGGAGTTTAAATAGTCGGAAGTAATACTCAATTTCCTCTAACTATGCATATGCCTAAATGTATGCAACCATTTGGCAAGCAAACACAGGGTGCTTCTAATGAAAATAAAATTTTTATGCTGAAATACACATGCTAAGCCCTTCCAAATTTTGTGCCGGGATATGCGTTACAGCTTCGCAAATTTTACCCCTACCGAAACCAAAGATGTATACACATCAAAATTTGTTTATTTGCGCATATTAAGAGAGGTAACCAGTTTCCTCTTTAGTGTGTGCGAATTTGCACATTAAACATTGCCTGTTTACATTTACATACCAAATTTGTCGCGAAGAGCAAAATTACAGATAATTTATTTAAAATAGAGTAAATGTGAGCCCCTAATGTTTATTATTAGTAGGAAATGTATTTGTAGTTTGAAAATTTTTGCAATTTTAAACATTTTGTATGTGTATTTATGAGTATATTTTAAATATCTCAA
The DNA here is from genome assembly GCF_001687245.7 of Rhagoletis zephyria. Lineage (NCBI taxonomy): Eukaryota > Metazoa > Arthropoda > Insecta > Diptera > Tephritidae > Rhagoletis > Rhagoletis zephyria. The sequence continues at coordinate 169,473 of NW_016157887.1, forward strand.
GTTCTAAATCCAATCCTGAACATCTTATACGTACATTTATACAGATTCTTGTTGAAAAATAGATACTTTTCAGTAGCAGGTGTACATGCTCTTTTTAGAGTGTACTTACTATTTATTATATGTACTTACTTTGCTAAATACTTATGCACAAAAAATTTACTTTATAAATTTAAATTACAAATGTTTGATTTTATGATATATACACATGTATTCCAAGTCCTTAGGATGGGTTAAGTTATCACCCTAATTCTAGAACCCGAATTTTCGTAATTCGTAGCTACGTTACGAAAAACGAAAAATCGTCATGCTACAACCCTTGCGGAAAAATGTGCAGCATTGCCAGATATCAGTTGTTTTTCAAACTCAGCTGTATGAAGGAAAACAAAGTGGAAAGGAATTAAAAAAAACACTCATCATGTGCTTGTTTATAGTAAAATTGCTTGATTTTAAATATTTTGAGGAAAATTATGGATTCTGATGCATTTGCAGTTATAGCAGCGGAGTAAGAGCGCGCTATGGCAATGGACTCACAAAGGTATGCGGAGCTGCCGGGCATAGTAACCATCGCGCATCTATGTCAGTTTCTGGTCGAATTGTTGAACTACAAGCCAGAATTCCTCCTATACCTGCAGTNCTTTAGTGTGTGCGAATTTGCACATTAAACATTGCCTGTTTACATTTACATACCAAATTTGTCGCGAAGAGCAAAATTACAGATAATTTATTTAAAATAGAGTAAATGTGAGCCCCTAATGTTTATTATTAGTAGGAAATGTATTTGTAGTTTGAAAATTTTTGCAATTTTAAACATTTTGTATGTGTATTTATGAGTATATTTTAAATATCTCAAGTTCTAAATCCAATCCTGAACATCTTATACGTACATTTATACAGATTCTTGTTGAAAAATAGATACTTTTCAGTAGCAGGTGTACATGCTCTTTTTAGAGTGTACTTACTATTTATTATATGTACTTACTTTGCTAAATACTTATGCACAAAAAATTTACTTTATAAATTTAAATTACAAATGTTTGATTTTATGATATATACACATGTATTCCAAGTCCTTAGGATGGGTTAAGTTATCACCCTAATTCTAGAACCCGAATTTTCGTAATTCGTAGCTACGTTACGAAAAACGAAAAATCGTCATGCTACAACCCTTGCGGAAAAATGTGCAGCATTGCCAGATATCAGTTGTTTTTCAAACTCAGCTGTATGAAGGAAAACAAAGTGGAAAGGAATTAAAAAAAACACTCATCATGTGCTTGTTTATAGTAAAATTGCTTGATTTTAAATATTTTGAGGAAAATTATGGATTCTGATGCATTTGCAGTTATAGCAGCGGAGTAAGAGCGCGCTATGGCAATGGACTCACAAAGGTATGCGGAGCTGCCGGGCATAGTAACCATCGCGCATCTATGTCAGTTTCTGGTCGAATTGTTGAACTACAAGCCAGAATTCCTCCTATACCTGCAGTACTGGTTCCCAATCCAGTTAATACAATAACAGCTTCTTCCAAGCCATTGAAAACATGCAGTTTCTTAGGTCCACCACCTCTTGCGCTTGCTTCTGCCTTCGTCCGCGCTTAGGGATTATAACTCTTACTAAGTAGAATTCTCCTTTCTGTGTTGCCGGAGAATAGGGGCTTCCGCATGTCAAAGGTATACAATATTTCTTGTGTAGAACCGACATCGAAATTTGCAAAAAAGTGCGTAATGCAAACCGAATTTATTAATAATTTGAAACATATTTTAAGTAAAGGATTAATCCTTTGATTACACGTGTATGTAAAATTTTTTGGATTCGGACTATGCGTTTGGACACAACAACCGAAAATAATTGTATAAATAATTAAACCGGACCCAAGTTTCCCGGTACGGGGCAACAAAGATTCTTTTTTGCTCGTTTATATAAATCACTGGATACAAATATACGTATATGCGAAAGGCAAATTTATCTGTTTAAATAACCACCACTAATATTTCCTGCAAACACACATCGATTTACTTCTTTTATCTCGCCTCCGACACAGAATTGTTTTCGTACAAAATTACGCAAAAAAGCTTACTCGTTCGTTTTTAGGCATGCCATTGTTACGAATTTCGAAGGTTCGAAGATACGATTCGGATTGCAGCATACCATTCCTACGATTCGTAGCAAAATCCGAATACGAAAGTGTTGCAGAATAGGGGTGTATGTCTTTTTCTTGAAAATTTATGGTTTCTTATAAATTATGAGATGTATACGTAAAAAAAGAAAATTGGATACATCTTTGGCTTGGTCAGTCATACATTTTCTTGAGACGGCGCGGCAACACTGTTCCTGGTACCAATAACTTTCGTAAAAAAAACAAAACAAAATAAAAACCCCAACCTTACCGGTTAGTCTATCGCTAGTGCGTTGCCACTCTTCGTTAGAGTCGAGACCAGAAAGCAGGATCAAGGCAAAGGAAAGGGTACAAAGCAAACATGTACTCTCATGTATTGCGTAAAGGATTAATTTACTGTATTAATGTACTATCTCTAGTTACCAGCAAGATTCGTTCACCCAGTTAGCAGAAAGTGCAAACCTTTGAATAGTGTAACGTGACCAGTGCACATTCGAATGCCCATAGCTGTGATACCAAAGGAATCATTAAACCCCTTTTTACAGAAATATAGATTCGACCATGCCTAGTCATCAAAATATATAGATAGACGTACGCATGCACAAACTCAGATCCACGTAAAAGATAGTCAGCACTCACCAAAGTTTCGCCAACACTTGAGCACTCCTCGTTTCCCAGGATTACATTTGCTGATACCATTCAATATTCTGACAGCGATGACTCTGGCAGTGGTGGTCGACGCTGAACAAAAATAAGTATTTGGTGTTTGTCGGCCAGGCAGCCACTCTTGAGTAAATTCGACCATTGGAGGTTAAACTGTCACAACTACCTAAAAGAGACATATATATAACATAATGCAAGTTCACACAAGATATTTTCAAACGACAAGGAGAGGTATCTGTCTAGCTCGTGACTTCACATGTAAGAGAAACATATTCGCAGCAATCTCCTAATAAAAACCGTTTTCACATCCTATTATCTATCTAAGTATGCTTCCTTTGCTAATTTCGACTCTAAAAGCTCAGGAACAATTCTTTTAATAGCTTGAATTCGCCCTCGGCCATCTGCGAGAAGCTGCCTTTTCTACTGACAAATCATTGAAAAATAAAATTTTTCCTAGTAAAATTTGCAATTTTCTATGAACATGGGAATATGCGCCAATTTGTGCAATTGTATTTCAACTATCCGAGCTCTGCGCACAGATTAGAAGTGCGATGACCAGGGAACGGATTTTTAGGACCTAAAAACCTATAAAAAAGGCAAAATAAAATAACGAAATAGGCTGGAAAAGGCAAAATAAAATAGCAAAAAAGGCAGGAAAAGGCACTAGGTGTTGCAAAAAAGGCAAAACAAAATAGCGAAAAAGGCAGGAAAAGGCACTAGGTATTGGAAAAAAAGCAAAATAAGGCACTAAAAAGACAGAAAATACGAAGAACAATCAAAAAATACATTTATTTTAGAAATGTTTATATTACAAGTAAAAAGAGAAAAACTATGAACTAGTTTCATTATATGAAAAATTTGTACTTTGAATCTTTGGCTATTTTAGCCTTTCGGGTTTCTAACTCATACAACTTGAATCTGTATAGTTGTAGTAACATTGAACCACAAGATGCATTTTGAAGTTTTCTGGCAGCATTTTCATTAGATTTTCGCGAAGAAAAGCCTTGAATATACTAAATGTGTGCTCGACGTAAGTTGATACAAGCGGTGCCCAATTTAACTATGGAACGTTTGAAACGTTCATATTATCAGTAATAAAGGCGTTTCCTCGCCCTTTATAACTTTATCCACACCCCTTATTGTCTCCAAGTCTTCGTTAGCTGGGAAAACGGTTTTGAATTTTTCCAACACCAATTTGGCAAGAGCTATCTGCGCTTCTATAAGCCGCATGGGCAATGTGTATATTTTTTAGTCAAAAAAAAAAATTGTAAATGCTATAATCACTTTTTTAAAGGTAGAAAAGGCAAATATCTTAAAAAAGGCAACATCAAATGTGTATATATGGAATCAGGGAAAGCTAAATCGTGGACCTTCTTAATCGAATATACTCTATCTCTTTAGCAGAAAAAAGGCAATTTCCCTACAATCCGTTCCCTGGCGATAACATATATGTATGAATATTTTTCGTGCGTAAGCGCTAAGCATATAAACCATAAACTCGTGACTTCCATATTCCGTTTTTTCATAGTCATCTAGACTAGTGGGGAGCAAACACAACTTATTGAAAAAAAAGGTAGCATCGATGTCAAACAAGAATTTACCCCCTCTTTAGCGCTGCCAGAGCTCCTAACGAATACTGAATACTACTAGCGTGGTCTGCGCTTGTGTACCTTTTTCGAGCACCTTTTCTGAGGAATATTCTGTAATGTCATGCGTTATGTCGAAATGTCCAAAAAGCCACTACCTTTGGCAGGGACTACACGCTCCGGTATGAGCTCGTGGTCGAAAGCGGCCAACTCATCAAAACCTTGACATCCCGCGCAAAACCCGGGCCCCTTGGCCCCACCGAGTGGCATCCTTAACACCAACGCGATCGCCGGATCCGAAGTAATTATACCAGGCGATTCCGATAATTCAAGCCCTGTTCGCGTACGCACTATCCAGTAAATCCAGTACTAATTTTACTGGTTTTTTACTGGATGTCGTTTTCGTACGCAAAAACTTACAAGAAGCTCGCAAAAGAGGGGAAACTGAGAGAGCAAAAATGACAGCTGAACTTCCAAGTTTTACTGGATAAATTTTTACTAGCAACTATTTGCTAGTAAGAAAAAACGCTGATGGCATGATGCTTAATGTAATTCACATTAACAAAATAATTTTTTGTGGTGCTTTTAGAGTTGCAATTGACAAAACAAACCTATTTAAATATATAATAAGATGGAAAATACAAGTTTTCCAAGAAAATTGCATCGGAAAATAAAAAATTAATCAGCTGTTCATAAAACTAGCAACTTCTTGCTGGTTTTGCGTTTTCGTACTTTCTTGCATATTTCACTCATTGGGAGTAAATATTGGCTTACTCTCTGAAATTTGGTTACTGGCAAGTTACTGGATATTTTTTTGCTGGAGAATACGAAAACACAACTTTAGTCTTGTAGGCAATTAGTTGGGTTGTTAGCAGCACCACGATTAGACATTTTTATGGAAGTTTAGTTATGAGCGTTTATAACGAACTCGCAAACGAAATGCGACATATGCTTTTGCGCGGAGAATAATAAGCAGGCACAAATTGTATGCTCGTATTTCCCCAGCTATTTGTGGCCGCTAATCTGAAATTTAGTAAAATAGAAAATTATTAATGCAGTACCTGAAAATACTATTACTATACTATACTTACCGCATGGAAAATCCAGAATGACTTTTCAGCCATTCAGGAAGTCATCGCACTGCTAAATTTTGACATACGATTTTTGCTCAAAGATTGGCATACGTGATTGTGCCAATGCGACCCTTCGTAAATGCACTGAAGGATGCGCCACCTGGTTGTCAGTTATACAACCTTGTAAGAAACGGCGAAAAATAAATAAGGGTATTCATCAAACTGCAAACTGCAACAATCATAGTTCAATAAAATTTCGAAGCGTTGGGCAACTTCCACAAAATTATTAATGTACTAAAGTAAATTGTCAGTCCACCACCTGATTAAGCGGCAACTTAAATAGTACAAGGTTCACACGTTAAAAGGACCAATCACATAATATCATGTATGTATATAAACCTACAACTTTTTGCGTATAACTTCTTACGTATTGGTCTACGATACGGAAGCATAGCATCAGTCACTGGCTACCCAACTATGAGAAAGAATTCGCGGTCAAATAAAATAATGTCCAAATTGCAGAATGACTCGTTTCACCGCGAATCGCACAAAGACGGAAGACCGTGCCGAAAAGTTTTCGATTCCATGCCGGTTATGCGAGGAAAACTATGGAATTCGACTCTGTCCCCTCTATCGTGGCAAAACTGTTGAAGAAAGGCTGCGGGCGGTCCTAATCCATCACTATTGTCCCAATTATTTGTCGCCCTTTCACCGCCTGGAAATTTGCAGTAGCAAGGACCGCTGCCATTGATGCGACGAAAAGCATCATACTTCACTCCATATAGAGGACGCCGGCAAGCGAATACACATTAATATGATCGAGGACGGAGTACTGTCCATTCACGTCACGAAGCAAACGAAATCGTGGGCGAGGCAAGTAGAAGAAGAAGAAGTGCTGCAACATGAGAGGCTCAGGCAGGACTCCGAAACCAGTCGTTGCCGATCGCACGAGCAGCGCGGCTCTGAACGAGTTCTTTCAGACTGCCTGCCCCGTTACAAACAAAAGGCGCGGGTGGCTCGGAAACGCGTTCTTTCCGACCACCTCTTCAACGTATTAGTGGCGAACGGGGGGTCGTGGAAACCCGTTCTTTCCGCCCACCTCGGCGCCAAGCATATCGGTATGCACCGTATCAACGACGACAGCAACAACAACAATCAGCTGAAAAAATGGCTATTGCTATACCCGACGGTTTCCGGACTGGTCGTGTTAGCCACAATGCGATAGCAGCGCCCATATTGCGGGCATTCGAAGCTATAGCCCCGACTGCTTGCACTTCTAATTCCATCATCGATGCGCAACTGGCACGCGAGCTCCAACTCGAAAGCCGCAACAATGGCCGGAGCCGGGCATGCTCTCCCGCGTTGCGAGGGAAATATGGGATCATGGAACGGGTAACCACCCAAGCGGTCATGACCGCGCGATACAATCGCCTCTGTCCTGCCAGAAACATCGACCCAACAGTCGCCGCACTTTTTCGGTTTATGCGATTAGCGGACCCCAGTTTTTACCTGGCGACACCGATTCGGCTGACCCTAGGCGCCGACATATACGCGTACATAATGGTGACCGGTAACTCTCCGGTCACAATAGGCAGTTTACTGGCGCAGGCGTCAATCTTCGGGCTCATTTTATCTGGGGGCCCACCAAAGCTGAACAAATACATATATAAAATTGTAAACAATGAAATATTTTCTAAAATTTAATTTCACATTAAAGTGCAATGAATTGAACACCACGTCTTTTTTGAATAACCTTTTCTTTTCATCGGCAGAAGTCTAGATAAAACATCAGTCCGAATCTGGCATACAAGGAATCTACATATATCGGATTTTAGTTTTAAATTTAACTTTAGTTTTAAGTCTTCACTTTCCTCATGTGGCATGGTAGTTGAGCCCGTAACTCGTCCTTAGAGGTTGCTTGCCGCAAGGAGCGCGGCATGTTTAGGCCAACAGCCTAAATATTCGGAACAGCCCTAATGCTCGTTGTTCACTGACACGTATTCACTCGCACACATGCACATAGGCTACGGCGAACTTCCCGCCGTTAGAAAATCTACCCTACTGGACCATAACTGTTCGGAGGGGAAACCTAACGAAGGGCTATTGTCCGGTGGGTGCGAGCAATTAAATTATTCTGCACTTCATCACTTGTCGAAAGACCTGCGACCTGATAGCCAGCTACCACGCCACATACGGTGAGAACATAAATTTTAATTTTTGACTTGTACAATTGTTAAAACACATCAAATATACCAAATACTAAAACCGCACATTTGCATCTGTTTTGTATTTTCTCCATATATATTTGCGAGCGAGCGAATCCTCGGTGTGATCCTCCCGCCTGCAAACAAGTGTAAATGATTTGGATGGGTTATAGGTATGTGTACATGTATAAATCGAAATTGCAGAAGTGGTCTTTTAAGCAATACCTCATAACCCAAAATTGCTAATTTTTATCTACATATATGTATCTGTGTGTAATAGATTTTTCGACCCCTGTTAACTTTCCCTGTCACATATAAAAAATGTAGGTATGTCAAGGCTTAGACGAAGAACTACTGAATCGATTTGACTAGTTGTTTATTCTTAAAAACACGTTTGATCTGTTCAACTTGAATTGCAATTACCGCGTGACTAATTATTTTTGCTAAGATTTCGCAGAACCATATTATTTAGTTTATATGTATACATGTAAGCACATATCATTTCCCAAAGGCTTAATTATGGTCCAATTTAGTTCATATGCAAAATATGCGGTTTCTATGTACAAGCATATATTTAAAATAAAGATTTTTACGAAAAAGTTGTTCACAAAAGTCGTACTTATGGTAGGATTTCGTTTGCATACGTATGTACATACATATATACTACCAAATGCCCACTTGGTTCGGTACGCCAACTTCTGTTTGCCAAATTTCATGCTAATCTGTTCCGTAGTTTCCACGTGATTGAGCCACAAACATCCAAATTCACAAACTCACAATTATACGCCCTTATTCTAGAACTCGAATTTTCGTAATTCGTAAAAACGAAAAATCCACATGCTGCAACCCTTGCGGAAACATATGCAGCATTGCCAGCTATTAGTTGTTTTTCGAAGATAGCTGAATGAAGGAAAACAAAGTGGAAAGGAATTAAAAAACACTCATCATGTGCTTGTTTATTGTAAAATTGGTTAATTTTACATATTTTAAGGAAAATTATGGACTCTGATGTATTTGCAATTATAGCAGCAGAGTAAGCGGGCGCTATGGCAATGGATTCACAAAGGTATGCGGAGCTGTCGGGCATAGTAACCATGGGCGCATCTATGTCAGCATCTGGTTGAATTGTTGAACCACAAGCCAGAACTACTCCTATGCCTGAAGAACTGGTTCTTAATCCAATTAATGCAATAACAGCTTCTTCCAAGCCATTGAAAACATGCACTTTGTTAGGTCCACCACCTGTTGCATTTGCTTCTGCCTTCGGCCGCGCTTAGGGATTATAACCCTTACTAAGTAGAATTCTCCTTTCTGTGTTGCCGGAGAAGCCCCCGCATGTCAAAGGTATACAACATTTTCTTGTGCATATCACTCCGGCTACGCCGTCCACGGTATTTTTGCGCAGAACCCACGTCGAAATTTGCAAAAGAGTGCATATGCAAACCGAGTTTATTAATAAGCTAGTGGTAGGAAATTTGAAACAGTTATCTTGTATAAAATGTGAATCCTTTGATTACACGTGTATGTTAAACTTTTTGGATTCGGGTTATGCGTTTGGACACAACAACCGAAAATCCTTGTACATTAACTAAACCGGACCCAAGTTTCTCGATAAGGGCAACAAATATTCTTTTTTGCTCGTTTATATAAAGCAGTGGATAAAAATATACGTATATGCGAAAGGCAAATTTATCTGTTTAAATGAACACCACCAATATTGCTTGCAAACACACATCGATTTACATTGTTGCAATCCCCAACAAGTGGTCATCGCAACATTATTGATATGGCAACTCCCGATAAGTGGTCATTCGCAATAATGATACTGACATTTTTTACAACGTGAGCTGTTACTTTTTGGACTCGAACTTCCGCTGGAGAATCTTTTTTTTCTCGATAGCGTACCGCATTTTGTATTGTATACAAAATCAAAGTTCATCCATTAAATTAGTTTTATACATTGCATAAAACACTGTGTTATCATTTACGCACCAAAAGTGGTGACCCCGCATTAAAGCATTTTTCTAAAAAACCTAAGTTGGGCGTGAATGATAATAAAATGCCTGATAACGAAGAGCTCTCAAAAGAAATTGAGTCGCTTAAAATTCAACTAAACGAGGTATTGGCGTTTGGCGCACAACAATCAGCAGAGCAGAGCAATGCATCCGCAGCAAGCCAAATCACATCGATATCGGAAGTAAAATTCACGCAGTTTTATGAAAACGACCCGGAACTTTGGTTTGTCTAACCAAAAAAACCTCAAACAAATCGAAGTATTTGCACACAGTTGCCAACTTATCAAGCAAAGTCGAATTGCAAGTGAAGGAATTGACAAATTGAAGCAACAACTCATATCAATTTACTCCGAGTCAGCGACGATCAAATTTGAGAAGTTGATCTCAAATGAACCCCTACACTGAGAAAAAAAAACGCGTTGTAATATTAAGAAAAATGTTATGAATTTATTGTTTGATACTTTAGCATTAAAATTTACTACTTTAGGTGGAAATACATTTTCAAATTTGAATTTAAAATTAATGTATTCTAGTCTGATACGAGCGTTGTAAAGNACGCGTTGTAATATTAAGAAAAATGTTATGAATTTATTGTTTGATACTTTAGCATTAAAATTTACTACTTTAGGTGGAAATACATTTTCAAATTTGAATTTAAAATTAATGTATTTTAGTCTGATACGAGCGTTGTAAATTAGTGACGCTGACGACTGCTGGTGCGAGGAAGAAAAAATGATCAGAAGGGGGCAAAACGAAGTCAAAAGAATAGTGAGATTTTATTTGTGATAGAACACTTGTAGGCAGTGATGCCAGTAGTACAATATTTTTTACAAATATGAATTCATTTGAGGGATTAGGACATTGGGGATTGTTTTAACCTGATTTGGAAATATACGTATTTTGTTTTTAAAAATAATGTGGGTTATGTCAATAATATCTATAGTTGTACGAATATTATCAGTATTTTTTGTAGAAACCGAAAATCAACTCCGCCCACAAGTATAAATTCTATAGAAATGCATAGATAAATACACATATGTGACAATTACTCATTTAAAACATGGTCTGGCATCCTTATTTGAGCGTGGAAAAGCACTTCTTTCAGTGATGCCAGAAGTGAGCGTACACAAAATTTTTACCGATAATAACTCATATGAGAGATTTGGATATTGGGAATTTTTCCAAGTCTAGTAGGATATATGAGGAATATAAATACAAAGAATATTGATTATATTAATTAAGTTGCTAGATAAGTATATGAATATTATCAGTGTTATATATAATAAACAAAAATCAACCTGTCCGCCCATTAGAACTTTCGCTCTAATAGAAAAATATACATTGTGCATTTACTTAATACATGGTCTGGCATCACTTTTTGAGCATAGATGTGCTCAGCTAACTGTTGCCAACGCAGTTTCGCGCGTTCGTTTCAGTGATGGAAAAGTAGGCACAATAGTGCCATTTTTGGCACTTTCATTCGCAGAGGCACTTTCGGCACAATTCATTCAGTTATGTCACAATCATAACTTACAGAAATTTAGCATAAAATGGCAATATTTAACAAACAATCATAAAATTAAAATCACTTAAACATTAAAAGGACTGTTTTATGAAACTAATAAAAAATAATCAATGTAAAGAAGAATAGTCAAAACTGGTCAAAATGCCGAACTGCTATTATTTTGCACATAGATATATAGATGAACATGCCCGAATAGCTATACTTCCGTGTTTTCTCCCTTCGTAATTGGAATATTGTGTTATTTTACTATGAATTCTGGGGAATTGATGAAACCAAGTTTTTCTGAAAGTCTGGATTGTATATAGAAAAGAAATTTCTCAGTTCTCCCATGTTGGCGATTTTAAGCCCTTTTCTAGTTTCAAGTTGGTGGTCGCAGTGTAGCATTTAAAACAATTAATAGTGATTAAAATACAAATATTTATACACACAAAAGACCTTTTTGCCGACTTCGGGCCGAAGAATCTGGGCTTGTAATTTATTTTTAACAAACACGGCCGCTAGGGGGCGCTTTAGTTTAAAAAAACATGGAAGGAATATGAAGGAAAAGTGCAAACAATGCTTCTCAACCAGCAGCCGCAGTGTTTTTGGTAAAAATAAACGCCTTTTGATAAAAAATAAACTGCAGATTCAGATTCCTCGTGGCCGAATATCCCTAGAAAAGTATTTCGATGGTATGAATATTTTCTTTTTAAACACTTTTAAACATTTTAAACGTCTGCGACTACCAATTTCAAATTGAAAAAAAAATCTTAAAATCGCCAACCTGGGCAAATTGAGAAATTGCTTTTCCATATACAATCCAATGTTTCAGAAAAACTTGCTTTCATCAATTCCCAAGCTGACTTCCGAACAGTGTAATTCAATAAATAATTTCACTACTTTTTTTTTTAAATATTGCTCTTAAAAAGCCTTAAAAGAAAGCAATTTTAATTTTGTGGTACTTTCATCTTCTTTTCGGCACTATTTTTCCAGTCCATTAGGCACATTTTGAAATTTTAAATTCCATCCCTGGTTCGTTATAAATGAGCATACATACATACATATGTACACATGAATGTCTGCATCTACTATGCATTTACTATGTACGTATGTATGTATACTTGTGAATAAGCAAAATTAAATCCCGTTAGCAAAAATCATATAGCGATTCTACAATAGCGCAGTGGCAGTGGCAGTGACAGTTTTTAACACGCAGTAATAGTTCGAAAAACTGCCACTGCCACTGCGCTATTAGGTGCATTTTTTTGTAAGCGAGCGACAAGAGAACGCTAAACTCGGGTAAAATTTCCTTTTAGCTACTTAAACAACCCTGTTGGTAACTGACGAGAAACACGTGATTAGTTTAACTGGATTTAGATACAAAAACCTATGAAAATTATTAATTATAAGAGGTATTTGCGTAATATATATACTTATTTAAAATATAAGTCATGTATATAAGGAAACAAAAATTTCCCTCTCCATTTTCCCATTAACAATTCACAATAGAACAGATTTTTCACTTAACAACACTACCCTTCAGGTCGCGTATTTTTTAACCGACCTGGCTGAACTCGGATAAATAGCCGAGTTTGTGTTGTTGCTTTGCATGTATTTCGTAATTTAAGCGAGTGTTCTTTTGTAGCTCGGTTACAAAAGAATGCACCTATTGTAGAATCGCTAATAGCCATCTCGAATGTTCAGCCAACGCGAGCAGTGCAATGAGAAGAAAAACAATAACAACAATGAAGCAAAGCAAAGCCTACTTCGATGTTGGGAAACAAAAGCAGTAACAACAACGAAGCGCACCGTAGCCTACTTCGTTGCTTTCACTGAGTGAAGCTAAGAATAAGATTTTTAAATCTGAAGTTCAGTTAAATAATTGGCGTCGCTGCGCACAAAATGTGTGAGAAGCTGAAGGAGCTACTGGTTCAATTTAACCAAGAAAATTTATTTAAGGAACTATCTGGTATGTGTGTATACTTTTAATTATTAACAAAGTGAGTTATTATTGATTCCGTTTTAGACGCTGGCATAACCTACATAAGACTGCAATACCTAAACGATGCGGATATCTCAGATGCTGTTAAAAGTGTAGGCGAACGGGCGGAGTGCAGGGAAAAACTTTGGCGACAACAAAAGCATTCGAGACCTAAAAAAACGATTTCAGATTGGACCAACAAGGTGTTTTATTTTTCTTAAAGTGAAAATGCAAAAAGACGTAACAAACATCGACGCTGAAATGTAAAAAGTCATAACTAATAAAAAATTCAAAATTCATTTTTGATTGATATGATGGATTTCTTCGTTTAACGAAAAAAAATTAGTCACGACTTTTTCCATTTTAGTGACGATGTTTGTTACATCTCTTTGCATTTCAGGTGACGACATATTCCATAATACATATAATACTTGTATCATTTTAAAGTTTTTGCTAGATGAAGTGCTTCGTGAAAGTCCTGATGGTCGATCACTTATTTCATTGCGTTCAGATGACGAGAAAACACCCAGGCTAACTGAAAGTCAGCGTTGTAAACTAATAAATGCAATTTGTAGCTACACAGCTGAGCACAACATAGAATTGCGAACAAACCACTTTTTGGACATAGTAAAAGAAATTGGAGAGTTTTTTCCAGGTGAAAAGGAATATCTGGTAAGAGAATCCTATTTTTGTTATTTGATATTATAAGAGATATACAGTTAATTTTCATTTCTTAAATTGCAGGACTATTATTACATTAAAAGAAAAGTTGGTGGTAGCCCATCCGGAAAATTGTACTCAAAATACGTAAACCTTTATTACAAACGTAAAAGACTTAGCACTATTTCGGCTGAGGCTACGATCGTTGAGTCTTCTAAATGTTCCGAATCTCCAGAGTTTGACGAAAGGATTTTATCTGGTCTTAAAACAGAATGGCAACGTGACTGCTCCAATTGGGATACAGTATGCGATAGATGGGCCAAGACGTTTCCTCTGCGACGCAAAGAGTTGAAGGAATTAAATAACGTGCACTTTTTAAAACAGTGGCCGAAGTTATTGGACGGCAGATCAGTTTCTTTGGTAATATGTTTTTAATATCTGTTTTCATATCAATCATTTGAAATTGCTTTATACAGATAAATATTGACTTTGACGTGTTGTATCCTTCCAAGCAATATATTCTGAAGTCCAAGTTTGAAAAATTTAAAAACAGGATTTGTAAATATTACCAAATAAATTTGCGAAATCAACTCTCTAAATCAGCTCTAAAGGATGCTATAGAAAGCAATAATTTAAGTATAACGTATGTATTTTTTAAATTTCATTTTTAAAAATTACCTAATGTTTTTTATAGATAAGGAAGACTGCACATTGATTACGTTGCTGAACTCTACACTGCACCCTTCGTTCAGATTCGAGGACTCATCCGGTAAGAAGAAGAAAAAGGCAACTATAAGTGATGCAGAGGATTTTTTTATACTGCATGTCAAATGCATTGCCAATGTTCGTGAAAAAATTCAAGAGCTAGTTGAAAAAAGCTTTGTAAATGATACAACTCTTCAGCCTTTTATTATTGTTGAAGGTGAATATAAAGCATTTTATTTATATTTAGATCAAGTAACTCATAAATTCGACTCATTTATTGATGCTCTTGACACAACTTTTAAAGTGTTTCAAGTACTTAACCTTGCGTATCCAAAAGTATGTCCTTTGCCATGGACTTTTATTCAAATGTACTTCTATGAAATTGTAACACCTTTTGATATAAAATCGCCTTCTCTTACCTCTCTTATCAGTTTCATGAAGGAATAAATTCTGTTATTCAAAACGTATAATTGCTTTATATGTGAAAAAGTATTCTCAACTAGCGACGATCTAGTAAAACATTTAAAATTACAACATTTTCTTACAGAAAAAGATCGTAAAAAATGTACATTTGAAAACTGTAACCAAATATTTTCACAGTTCAAAACTTTTAAAAAACACATTGAAAAACATAGTAGCAATAATCAAAATGTAAAATCTAAGATTCAAAACGAAGAATGTAAAAATGCAGGTCTAAATACTTTATATATATCAGAAGAAACCCCTACGAATTTTAACGATTTTAGTGTTCAAAATACATCAAATGCAAACAGATCGCAACACTCATCGAATAATTTACACAATAATACACTTTTCCGAAATAATTTGTTAGAACTAAGTGAGGACGTGCTTGAATTTTCCGTCTCCTTGTATGCAAAAAACTCACTTCCGCGAAGTGGAGCACTTGTAATTCAAAATAGATTTTTAAGTTTGTTTAAAAAGATTTCAATATGCATTGACGAGATAGTAAAAGATTGCTTTTCCGTAACGGGTAACTTACGATTTTTATCTGATTTTTGCTGCAATGCGTTCCATAGTGTGACATCAGAGCATAGTTTAAGAAAGCATATTAAAGGAAAAAACGAATACCACAAATCAGTAGTTATCGAAAGCAAAACAAGCGAAGGGTTTACCAAAGGAATTCTCACTTTTTCGCCAAGAGTAAGATGTATTGAAATTATGCCAATAAGCTTCCAAATCAAATAATTTTTTGAATTACCATCTGTCTTAGACATAGTTGAGACAAATACTCTTCAAATGATGAAGTCAAACAATTATACAAATGTTGTCAATGGTGAGGTATTTAAGAATATTGCTTGCAAAATATCAAATGCGGACGTAATAATTCCATATAACCTATATTTTGATGACTTTCAAATAAATAATGCGTTGGGAAGGCATACATATTCAATATGTAGATGCTACTAAAATTTTCCTACGCTACCTGTTTATTTGCAATCTAAATTAGATTTTATATTCCACGCTTGTTTCTAGTGACAGTTTGAAAACTTGAGCATTACTATTTCCCTGCATCATTTAATAAAAGAATTAATGATACTTGAAAGTGGTATAACGATTTTATCCAAAAGGGTTGTATTTGTTTTGAATTTTATAATTGGCGATAACCTCGCTGTCAATAATGTTCTTAGATACACGCAGTGTTTCAACTCAATTCGATTTTGCAGATTTTGTAAGAATACTAAATCAGAAACAAGGATCAGTGCAGAAGAAACCAACCTCAGAACAGTACTATCTTACGAAAATGACTTAAAACATATTAACTCCGGAATCAAAAGTGAGTGTCCCTTGAATAAATTAAGATATTTTCACGTTATTAATAACGTTTCCTTCGATATAATGCATGATATGTTAGAAGGTGTTTGCGTGTACGACACTTCAAAAATTTTATTAAGCCTTATTGAATCCAAAGTAATTACCATTGACTTACTAAACAACAGAAAAAATTTATTTCCATATGGTGAATTAGAAGTTGGCAATGTGTCAAAAGTTTTATCTAAGAAAAACTTACAATCATGCAACCTAAAAATGACTGCATCTGAAATGTTGTGCTTTATAAGATATTTGCCATTAATGTTAGGTGATATCGTTCCAAAAGAAAATATATTTTGGAAGTCTCTCCTCAACCTAATATCTGTCCTTGATTTTCTTATGAAAGATGAGTATTCAGAAAATGATTTGATTTATTTAGCAAAGCTCATCAAAGAACATCATGAAACATATGCTCGTTTATTTGGACATCTCAAACCAAAACACCACTTCATGGTACATTATCCGAAAGCAATACGAATGGGTGGCCCATTGAAATACTTGTGGTCAATGAGATTCGAGGCGAAACACAAAGATACTAAAATCTATTTCAACAGCATAACTTCACGCTTGAATCCATCTAAAAGTATAGCGCGAAAAAGTTGTTTCCAATTTTCTTATTTTTTACTAAAATATTCCTTAGGGGTTCCAAAAGAATTCGAAGAAAATTATTTTCAAAATCATAACCCAGATCTTTTAAAAATCTTTGAAAGCAATGAATTTGGAATTGATATAAAATCAGCAAAAACATCATATGAAATAACTTATAAATGTTCCATATATAAACAAAAATACTACATTGGCATTCTCTGCAAAGATTTTAAGCTTTACAAAATTAACTTTTTTTTGCTAGTTAATGACAAAATATTCATAGCATGTAATGAAATTGCAATAAAAGGATTTGACAAGCACTTTGTGGCTTATGAAGTAGGAGAATGTGTTAATGAAAACATTGTTACTCCAATAGATAACTTTTCTACTCGTCCCATGCATTTGTACACAATTGCAAATGGTAAATGTTGCCGTCAAATCGCCAATTTCACCAAATTCACCACATTGAAATATTAGAATTTTTCTCTCCTAATGCATCCCTGAAAAATGACTGTGAACACACACCGGAGAAGAGGAAGAAGACGAAATTTTTTAAAGCTGCTCGCGCTAACTTAATTATTTTGCAAAAAAGAAACTGAATTTAATCGAATTAAATAAATAGTTAGACTGCTGAAAAGATCGAATTCTTTTCTTTTCTCCGCCGTCAACAAATCTTTAAAAAATTTCTGGCGTCTCGGTAAATATCACTTGGAATCGCGATCACCGTCTGCAGAGAGCGCGTGTTATCCAGATGCACGTAAAGAAAACGGTGGCGATAGCGTTCACAAGGATAAATATCGAGTTAAATCCAAAGCATCAGTTCCGAGAGAACCAAATTTCTGGTGTACTGGCAAATTTCCACGCACACGGCACATATTTATACAAGCACTTGGGCAAATATTACACACCTCGTAGTTTTGTCACAAGGCATGTGCGTTTGCAATATCTGCGGAAAAAAGTCGGACAAAGAAAGAGTCGAAGATTGGGTGCAGTGCGACGATTGCGAACTGTGGTTTCATTTCGAGTGTGTTGGCGTTGACGAGAGCGTGCAATATTGTAACTGGAGTTGTGCTTCCTGTATGAAAGAGGCTTCTAGTGTAGGGACACTACACACTCGCGAACATACAATGCAGCAATCAACTACATCAACGGCCTCCACACCTGAACAGAGAGTGATGGAATCGGCTAGCTCAGCAATTGGTACCACTCAATCGAATCACACCGATCTTCAGGGGAACGCAGACCCACAATAAATAAATGAAATTATCACAACGCAAAATGGTTCCAGCGAAGGTAGTTATCGACAACAGCTTATGATGGCCATGCTCGAGGAAAAGAGAGCAGCAGAAGAACGCTTTATCGAGCAGAAGTACCAGCTTCTCGTGCAGATGAACTCTTCAGGCACTCCGACGTCAGATATCCTGTCAACTCTGCAAGTAGCAGCGAGCACTGGCCCGACGAGTTCACAAATAGCGGCTAGACAAGCAATACCCAAGGAGTTGCCTACGTTCAGCGGTGACCCCGAGAATGGCCAATGTTCATCAGCACGTTCGATCACAGCACTGCGGTGGCGGGATTTTCGCATGTCGAAAATATGCTTCGGCTACAACGGTGCCTTAAGGGTAAGGCGCGCGAATTGGTGAAGGATAAGCTGCTCTTGCCCACGATGGTCCCCGATGTCATCAGCACTTTAAAAATGTTCTTCGGTAGACCAGAGCATATCCTAGATAGAATGATCGACAAGGTAAGAAAACTTCCACCGCCCAAGGATAAATTAGAATCTATTATAGAATTCGCGCTGGCCGTACGCAACATATCTGCAACGATGGAGACGTGTAAGCTTGAAGCACACCTGAACAACCCGATGTTGGTGAAGAAGTTAGTTGACAAGTTGCCCAATCAGCATAAGCTCAGCTGGGCGATGCATCCCCGTGAAGACCGTTCTCCATCTATTATTAGTATTTAGCGACTGGCTGTATCGGTTAGCTGAAGCAGCATCAACGGTAGTATCACCGGCAGTCATGTACAAGACGAGTTCTGTCAACGCGCACAGCAAGGGCGAAGTCCTTTGGCATAAGCTGCGGTCCATGTATCGCGCACTACGTTCGAAACAAAAATGCAGAAGAACATCAACAGCAGCATCCACAAGCATTCGAAGCTATCCAAAAGGCGCACTACGTTGACGACTTTATCGATAGCGTAGACAGCGAGGAAGCTGCCTTCGAAGTAGCAGACCTTGTTCGAAAGGTTCATCGAGCCGGCGGTTTCGAAATACGTAATTGGGCGTCAAATTCCCCAAACGTCCTTACAAAGCTAGTAGACGAAGAGGTAAAAGCGCAAACTCCAGTCCAGTTTGGGGACACGGAGAAAGTACAACTAAATACTGGGAACCACACACCGACGTTTTTAAGTATGTCTTCAGGTTCACTCGGCTAAGACGACCAGTGTTAGTAGAAGATCTCAAGCCAACCAAGCGAGAGGTTTTGCAAGTGCTGATGTCGATTTTCGACCCACTGGGATTGTTGGCATGCTACACGATACTTTTACAACGAGTCTGGCGAGTCAACATTGGGTGGGACGAAGAGCTGCCAGAGGCCCTTTGCGGCGACTGCAGACAATGGAAGCGGCTGTTGCCGTTAATGCAAGCAGTTGAAATTTCGAGATGCTACTCACGTAACTTGACTGCGGCAACTGACGTGGAGATTCACACATTCGTCGATGCTAGCGAATATGCGTATGCAGCAGTGTGCTATTTGCGGGTGCTTCGAGGTGGCGCGGTCGACGTGTCGTTAGTGGCAGCTAAAAGTAAAGTCGCTCCATTGAAGCCGATTTCTATTCCGCGCATGGAACTACAAGCCGCTGTAATAGGCTTGCGTTTGGCTCAGCGGG
>NW_016157888.1:0-12760 GCF_001687245.7 Rhagoletis zephyria
TGCAGACCAAGACGAAGGCGCTGGACTGTTCCTTTTTTTTTTATTTATTGGAACAACATGTTTTTACCACACATTCGGATTTTGCGGACAAAAATACATAACTTTTGTCGGAAAATTTTTTCTGAACTGGATTTCCGGCTCAAAAAATAGCTTTGCGGTCGAAATCCAAAGTTTCCCAAGTTGGAACGGAGGCAAAATTTGAAAATCTTTAATATCCACCATGAACACGAACTTATTCTTGAATAACTTTCGGAGAATTTAATTTAGCCAAAAATCATAAGAGACCTTTGATGTAAAGCGTTTACTTCTCTATTAAAATATATGTAAATTGATCATTGCTGTGCGCTTGTTTCTTCCAGAGGAAACAATTTTATAAAAAAAGTCGAAAAATCGATGTATTTGAATTGAATTTTAAGAGTTTTCTTGGATTGGATTTTTTTTTTGGGGCAAAAACTAAAAATTTACGGTGCGGCAGCAAACAAAACCAATCTGAGAAATAAGGGACACCCTGGTGGATATATGTGTGTGTAAGTATGTTTGTTTGTATGAGCATACATGTATTTAACTACTTACGCTCTTAAATACAAATGTGGCAAATGATTTTCGGACTGAAGGTTGGTTAAGCAACCCATTCGCACATACATATTCCATGCCAGCCTCAATGAGGTTTTTGTTGTGAGAGTGTTGAATTATCACAATCACATGTACGTAGGTACGTACTCGTAATTTAAAATGCAAATTCAGTTGGTGGATGCATTGCTCCACGAATTGATTTGTTAAAAATTATGCTGAGTAAAGAGGATAGAAATGCAGGCGTGGTAATGTTATGAATTTATAGCAGAGAAAATTGTATGAGTTTTAATATTATTTTCTTTTTTTTAGCTCCATGCGTTCATAAACCCGGATTACAGATCTTTTAGAGAGAAATATTGAAATACATGAAAAACACAGGAAAGAGCTAAAGTAAGCGCTTTGGTATAGTATGGTGAAAGAGGACTTAGAACTTCAAGTCCCATAGTAACGCGACCAGTTTGATCTATTATGCCCCCTGAGAAACTTAGTCGCTTTTTAGTATATTTAGTATATTAGTACTGGCAAAGAATTGCTCTGATAGGTTTCTGAATACTACCTAGACCTACATTCCGAAAAAAAGCATTGCAGCCAGTATTCGTGGGTTCGATCTAACAGGCTAACCTAATATTCACGCACGCCGCTAATTTATTGTCAAAAATTTCTCATGCACATGCAACTTGTATGAGATCAACCGAAATTGAACGGCGTGCGTATGAAGCTAACTCAATTTCCAATTTTTGTTCTGCGTGACATTTTGATTTGACGTTTCGCTCAATGAAATCAAATGCAAACGCATGCAAGTCAATTTCGGTTGACGCAAAAAAACAAATTCGACGGCATGCGTACCAAAACGCAAGCCGCGAATATTAGGTTAGCCTGTAAAAGGCAGGATTCTCAGTCACTGAGGGCAGGGCGAACTTTCGCTTCACCATATGGCATTGAGCGAAGTGATGTTATAAATTTATACTTTTGTATCATGAAAAATGCGTCTAATTCGGGATGATTCAGGGAAAATCAGTCCACATTACCATTAGAACATTCGATTACTTAGTACCAATTTTAAACCTTTTATCTATATAGGTACGTATAATAAAACTTGTAATAGTCCGAGAAAAGCCAAATCAACAATTTTTAGAGATTTGTCTCTCTGTCTGTATGTTTGTGCGCGCATCACTCGGAAACCAGTGGATTGAATCGAATGCATTTTTCTGTGTTGCTAGACGTCTAGCTTAAAATATAGAGGAAAAAAAATTTAGAGAATTGCCACCTGTTCAAAAATTGCAGTTTAAGTTGCTTGATATGTTAAATATTGCAATATAGCTGTCAAAAGAAAGAGGTTTACGAAGGCTTACAGCTGAAAGTATTTTTGTGGAAGGTTGCCACCTGTTTGGAAATTTTGATTTAATTTAATTGATAAGATAAATTAAATATTACAATATTGGTATCAAACTAAATTGAAATTTTACTGCCGAAAGTATTTTTTAGGGGGGATGCCACCTGTTTGAAAAAGTATATTCCACTTTTAAATTGATAAAATAAATAAAATAATACTATACGAGTATTAAACTAAAGAGATTTAAGAAATTTGACAGCCGAAACTATTTTTGTAGCGGGTTGCCACCTATTTAAAAAATTGTATTCAGTTAAATTGATAAAATAAGGTTCATTATTTACCTTAAGCTAGTTTGAAATAAATAAAATGCAATTTGTTCGTATAGATCCTGGGAAAAGTATTTGAAACGCGATCGCTACAATTTAAACCAAGAGCTCATGAGTTGAGGTACGAAGAAAACTGGTAGTACACCCAGAAAAAAGTCAGCTAAAAATATTTCTTCAAGCAAATCATGTGTTCAGAGAAATATATTTTGCTGACTTTTTTCTGGGTGTAAGCTGAATAGAATTAGACCACTTCAAATACGTATGTATGTATGTAGTAAGCTTGACTGCAAGGTACACCCGCATGCATTGGTGTACTATATCAACATACATACGTTGCGGTTACGAACGATGCAAGAGACAAGCTGCGATTAATTGAATGGACCTGAACGCTTGGTTAGTTTGAAGTGCAAATATCTGCATCTATTGTACCGCGAGCGCTAATGTATGTATACACAAAAATGTTTGGGTTTCAGAGGAGTTACACTTCTCACATGGTTTTGCACTCTCTGTTGCTGTTTTATTTTGTTCCCTTTTGGTCGCATGCATGTAGCGCGAGCTATTTAGATTTGCTGTACAGAGAAGTGCAACTTTTTTCTGTAACAAAATGAAAGAGGACGAAATACGTGAAGCTTGAAATACAGGCCGATACGAAGTACGTCCAAAAAGTGTATCAGAAAGTTCGACGACGGAGTCTAGTCTGGGTTCTAGGAATGAGATCTGTGGAAGTAATGTCAGACTTTACTTCCATGCGACTTATGTCACGGTTCGGTGGAAGTTATATGTCCCTAGAAGTTATTTCGAAACCCCGAGGAAGGTTGGGCTTACAATTCTGTAGCACAGCTCGGAGGTAGTACGAGAAAATAAGGAAGATCACAGATACACCTATTTATTGATAATTTTCGTGGAAATCTCTGAGCAAGAATACTGCCAATGTCGTAGACGGGGTTGTACTGATGAGCTTAGAGGCTCCCTAGATACATATACTACAATACTAAAGCCATAGAGAAGTTATGGGTGGGTCTCTTAAAAGTTTTATCTTTGGATGTTGTTGTTGTTGTAGAGGTACTACTAAGCCCCGTCAAGGATGGTTTATCCATCAGTCGTTGCGCTCAAGCTGAACTAATGGTAAGCGCAGAATAGGAATAGTTTTGAGGTGGTTTGACCCGAAGGCGAGGGGCGTTAGCAGATTAGGATTGAGCTGACATTTGAACAGGTGGTTTGAGTCATGGGCGGAGTCTCCACATGCTGGAGGGGGGAATAATGGGGGATATCGTTGTTGAATCCAGATGAGCAGCTACAACATCCAAGTCGTTACTGGAACAGAGCAACGCGGATCTCTCGTGACAGTTGAAGCTCTGCTTCGTCAGTACATCATCGGGTCCAAAGGTTGTTCGATGTTGGTCTGGACTACGCGCATATATTCAAAAAGAAGCCTTCTGACGTATCTGAGCAGAGGCTCTTCCAAAAGCAAGGGCCTATTAGCGTAATAACATCTTTGGCACTGCGTCCAACCAGTCCCCGGCAACCAAATAAATAGGCCCATGGCCTTGTATGTTGCCAACAACGTATATTACTATTTGCCCCAGGTGCTGCTGGTGAGCGACATGAAGTCCTTGTTGCGGTTCTGTACTCTGTTGGCAATCGCGGTTGTGTACGCAGAGAACGAGCAGGCTATCAAAGGAAACACCTAAGAGTTTCGGGTTGTTCATCGTCGGAATTGGTGTGCCATCGACGTGAATGCCTAGTTGTAGCCTCACCTCCGTCGTCCAGGTGGTGAAGAGAATCGCCGCTGATTTCGTCGGGTAGAAAGTTAGGCTCCATGCAGTGAAGAAGCGAGAAATTTCGGAGAGCTGGCCGTCTACTTTCGAGCTGAGGTCGTCAATTCCATCTTTGGTATTTTAAGTTCGGTGGGCGGGACGTTTTCTAACACTAGCTTCGAACTGTGCTAGAAAACTATAAACATTTCCAGTAGATGAAAGTGTTAGACCTTGGTATTTGGTATCACCGCGAAACTAGAATGGCTGTGCAAAACACCACCAGCTCCTTCAAAATTCGGAAGAACTAACTACCGCGCGCACATTTCCGGTTGCTATGTCAACCCCTTCTCGGTTACACGTTCTCCACCTCTCTTAGTTCACTGGTGAAGCAGCAAATATATATGTGCAATACAACGCTTCTAATTACATACAATAAAATACTTTAAAAACCCACAAAACGAGCAATTAAGTAAGCGGATAACAAGCGATTACAAATGCTCAGGTGTAATAAAAGTGGGATAACGGTAATATAAAATAGAGCGGGTGATTTTCAGACAATAAAATTGATTCAAAAAAGCTTATTTCATTTGCATATACACAACTGAATATATGTATGTATTTACATGCTTAAATATCTGCAAACGAACAACAACATTGAACCACTCGTCATAGGTACATACATATACATATATGTACATACATACGTATATTTGTAAGGTATTTATTTGTGAACTTTGCGCTGCATGTAAATCCTAGTCTAAAGTATCTTTGGTTTGCACTCGAATTTATTTGCGGTTTTGTACGAGCGATCAGACAGCAAAAACAAATGCACACAATTACACAGTAAAAGAATAAACATCCAGCATATATGTACCACTTCAGTCATGACTAATACAAAACTTTCCAAATAATGCTTACTAGAAATTGCAATGTAGTGGGCACATATGAATAATTGAAAAGAATATGTCGGCGCCATGGATTTTCCACAACTCAAATCGAGTAGTGCTTACCAAATGTCCTGTGTATATGCATGTACCCGTATGTATGTATGTATGTATGTTTACGTAAATATTATTACACACACACAATAATCTTGTGCGCCGCAGCCACTTGAATACTTTGCTATTGACAGCGCATTGATGCTGCTACAAAATTCGACTGCCCCTTCAAGTCTCGCGCCACCCCCCCTACTTTTCACACTTTTTCATTTCGCTGAACGTAATTTCACATCGGTTTAGTGGTTTTTCTCGAACACACAAGTGTTCTTTAAGTCGAAACTTTACGCTCAATAACGACCCAATTCATTCACTTTCACTTGCCGGCTAGTCTTTTGTTTCGACTCAAGCATATACGAAATGCAATCGTTCGGAAAAGGGTCGAGAGTGCAGTCAGTGAAATGAGGGACGGACGCACACACACAGATGAGCCGCCGCTGAGTGTTTTGAACGTGGCAGGGTGAAAATGCGTTTCTTGTGGCTTTAATAAGAATAATTGTGTACACTTGAAAGAAGTGAATATATGTATGTATGTATGTATATATGAATGTAAATATGTACAACAATTGGCAGGCTGTCCACGTTTAAGCGCTGATATATGAAGGTATGCGTGTATGTGGCATTGCCATGTGCTGCCAAACAGGCAAACTTAGCCATCCAAGTTTCAAGTGGTGCGATAAGGGCTGCTTGGAAGCTACATAAGTTGGCGTTAGTTTGGTTTATTACTTGCCGTTACCATATATAAATAGTTGGGAATTTGGAATTTTCGCTTAATTGCACTTCTGTACGATTGTTGATGTTGCTACGAAATATGTAACTTTTCGATTCATTTATTTCTGTGTTCGTACGGAAAAGTAGCTTATGTTGAAAGGCCGGCTTTAGTATAATGCGGCATTCCCTTTATTTTTAAAACGACAAGGAATTTTTTGATGAGACTTAAAAAGAATATTGACTTGCTAGCATCGGAACTATTTCTTGCACGTTTATTTGCTAAAAGTTGTTTAACGGCTTAGCGCCCGTAAGTCATTCGCAACCGTATGCTGCGAATGCCGATTTATACTAAAGCCAGCCTTTCGACATAAGCTACTTTTCCATACGAACACAGATTTTAAAAGAATGTTTTTCATACAAGTTTCGGTTACTCACTGTGGTGTAGTTCACATAACAATTCATTTGCGAACTAATTAAATTTACCTTTGTGAATTGTTTGCAATAAAGGTGTAATTGAGCGACAAGGAAATGAATAAGGAATTAAATGCATATATCACTTGATAATCCAGAGATGGGATATTTATGCGGGTAAGGACTGTACCGAAGAGAAACTGCACAAATTATTTAGATTTTCAATTTTTTTTTTTTGTTCTTTAAGAAAAATATATTTTATTATATTATCAACAAAAATTTGGAACAAAACATTATTCTCTAAATTTTCGCCGAATTTTTTTGTTTCACCCCCTTCAATAAATTACGCACACCCATTCTAGTAATCATTCTGCCTGCTTTGGGCGAGTTTTTTTTTTTAACTCTACGACATATCTAGCAACTCTGCCATCCTTCTTTAGGCTCCGTTCGACAATTGCCCAATATCTCTCTATTGATCTGAGTTCTGGAGCATTTCGTGGGTTCTCGTCCTTTGCTACATAATTGGCCTTGTTATTTTTTAACAAGGGTAAAGTGGAATTGGTGTAATGCGATTTAGCCAAAGCGGACCAAAATATTGCAGAGACGTTACGCTTTTTATAAAATGGTAAAAGGCGGCGTTTAAGGCACTCGCTTTGATAAGTTACGGCTGATAAAGTGGCTTTCATGAAAACTGAGGCACTATTTAGGCCACGAGAACATATTATAGACTGCCAAATTAGTATCTTCTCATCAAATTTTTCCACTTCAAAATATGACACTGAGTGCTCCACTGTACAACCTTTCCGTTTCGAGTAGAACTGTGGACCTAGTAACGTTCTTGAGTCTATTTTAACGTTGGTTTCATTGTCTATCACAATGCTCTCAACGGAGTCACCAAGCAAACGATCGTACAATTTTCGGAGCATTGTTTTACCCACTTCCAGTTGTCTTTCACTTTTTTTGGTATTTACTGTTTTTTTGCAAATTTTCGAGTTATCCTTTTCTTAACTTTTGGTTTTTTTACCAAATCTCTCACGGACATTGTTTTGTTTTAGCTTATTAAAGCCAGTAAGCTTTATTCAAGATTTTGGCCAGTTGCACACTTGTTTCTTTCACTTTTTGGTCCGTCTTTGATGGAAGCAGTATCATTAAACTCGATACGAAATTCCGTTTTCAGTGGAGTAATTATACACAATTTTCTTGCGCGCTTCCTTTTCGAATTGCGGAATCGCGAAAACTATAAAATTTATTAAAGAAAAAAAAAAAACTGTCGACTACGCTGTTTCGGTCTGCGTGTATTGGCCATCATCTTCGAAAACACTGTCCTGTTGCAGCTGCCTTAGAAAGCACATACTCCAAATGAGCCTTAAACTTTGATCTTCTGTATAGAATTACACCTAGGTACTTTATTGGTGCTTTTTTTGGGACAACATGACCATCAATGTTAGGCTTCAACTCCTCTACCTTCTTTCTGCTCGATATCAGTACTACTTCCGTTTTATGGTCAGCAAGTTGCAGCTCAACGCTGTTTAGCCAGGTCTTTAATAAAGCGATTGTCGGCGTTGTCTTGCCACTTAACGCATCTAGCTGTTTCGTAGTTACTACCACCGCAATATCATCTAAACTTTAAGGACACCTTCATACATAATATTCCACAGAAGTGGACCAAGCACGTAGCCTTGTGAACGCCTACAGTGATTTCACCAATTTTGCATCCTTCTACTTTTCATACCGCAATGTCCGACCATAGAAATAGTTTCGTTTTGATCTTCGCAAGTAGTCCGATGTGCCAATTTCGAAGAGTATGTCTAATATTTTTGCCCAGCTAGCAGAGTTAAAGGCATTTTTTATGTCCAGCGTTAAAATTAAGCAGTACTCCTTTGCTCCACCAAGCCATCTTTTACCATCCGTTTATATCGTCCCCATTGTACATCTACCCTTCCTGAAGCCAAATAGGCTCTCTGAGATTCCGCTATTCTCGTTTACTTCCACATCGAGTCGTTTAGCTATTATATGCTCTAGGATTTTACCTGCTTTGTCAAGCAAGCATATTAGCCTAAATCTGGATGGATTGCCGGATGATTTTCCCGATGTGGGTAGTAAGACTAGTTTCTGAAGTTAACATATATGTGGAAAGACCCCCTTCTTCGAGACAAGTATTGAATAGCATTGCAAACTTAGGTGCCATGTTGTTTAAAGTCAGCTTTAAGGCTTCGTTTGGTATGTCATCTGAACCCGGTGCTCTTTTCTCTTCAAGCATTTCGGCTGCCATTTTGACCTCTTCAACTGAAATTCGTTGGAATAAATGCAACGGTTTATGCACTCTTTTGGAGATCATTGGTCTTTGTGATGGAAATAACGTCTCTAGCAAAGCCCTCGAGATTTCGATCTGCATCATCGTATAGTCCCAAGAAGCATTTTGGGTTGCTATTTTTGATTGCTTTTTCAACGTGCTACGCGCATTCTTGTAAGCTATTCTGCATTCTACGAAGCTATCGCTACTTCTCAATCACTGGATCGCAACATCTTGCTTTGTGGATGATCTTCGTGTTATTAGATGCGTCACATGCGGAGCGTATTTCAGCCATCAAGCGCTGACAGGATGGCAACGTTTAAATGAATATCATTTTATTTAGTAAATAGTTTGCAGTTAGTGTCAAATCCTTCTAACTCTTTGATTTTAAATGACACTGACCAGCACAACCATTGCATGATTATAGTACTTGGCCTCAATTACCCATGCGGCAATACCAGCTGCGAAAGTAATTCAGGTTATTGGAAGCGGCACAACTATACTTAAAATCTAAACGCTACTATAAATATAATTCCATGAAAAGTGTGCCTCCAGTAAGCACTTTCCCGCGAATGTTTACGAACCACCTAACGTTTAATACAATTGTACCATAATTCAATCACCATATCACCGCACAATCTAAATCCAAATTGATTTCACACCGATGGAAATCAAAAATTCCACGTTACATTTTAACGCAAAATTAACGATTGGACGCCACGAACAATGCTGCACACATTTACGTATGTAACTTTACTATTAGTTACACTTACTTAGTTATACTTTAAGCACTTGCAACATTCTAACTAATGATAGCAATATGCGTAATAGTAGGTGTGTTACTTTTCAATTATGAGGACACACCATGCAATTTGCATGTGTGGCACATACATAAATCCGCTGCGTCATAGTTTGTGAGAATGAAAGTGCCTCTGCTGTTTTGGGAATGGAGGCAAAGCGCTAAAAAGGAATATGTGGGTGTAGGTACATTAGGGTGGGTCAAATAGTTCGGACGAAAGTTAAATCGAATGGTATTTTCGGTTTCTGTAGACAATTCTAAGAGAAAATGGAGAAGAAACTATTAGTCGGAAATTAATTTCTCGTCTGCGCATTTTCAGAAGAAAAATTTACTTTTTGACAAATTTTTTTTTCGTCCTATACCAGTTTTATAAATTTTTTTTTGTTACAAATAATGAATAAAAAATGCTTATATTTACTATATTTACCATATAAAAATACACTCCGTTTCAAAGGTATAAAAGCTCCAGATATTGACGAGTTTTAACAGTTTATTTTTTTACTATTTACGTTTAGCTATTTTTTTTAACAAAAATCGTGTGAATCCAAGCTTCAAACTGTGTGCAATATAAAAAAAAAAAGTTTTAGTTTCTTAGAACTATTTACAGTATACAATTTTGTAATCCATTCAATTTTAGTAAATTAAAGTAGCCATGAGTAATAGCGCAATTTTTATGGCGCTAGTTCATTAACTCCGGCGCCATCTGTAGTGTCAGCGCACTAACTCAGCGCAATAGCGCAGTGTTCGATATTTATCCAATTTTAAATCCGCCCACTGCCCAAAGGCATAACGCATATGGGTAAGTAAAATTCCTTTAACTTTCTGTTCCAACTTATTTTTTTTACGTGTAATTTATCAAAGAATTAAAGCGAATTGTGTGTGTGTTTCGTGTGTTTCTTGGTGTTAATGGCGCTAGCGCTTTTCATATAGTATTGGTGTTGGCGCGGCAACTCCGGCTACGGTTTTAGCGCAATTGTGCTGCGCCGCACAGTCTAACCGATGCCTAAAATAAAGTGCATTAGTTGAGAATTAAAGGTGAATTTTGTAATTTTTTTTTGTCCACGGTGTTCGGCATTTTCTCCATAGAAATGAGCAACCTTTTCAACAAAAAAAATGTCCCACATTAACAGCAAACAGATTTTTTAATGGATAAAGCGAATGTAGGAAACTAAAATACAGACATTTCATATTCAAAAGTTTTAAGAAAAGGTGAAACAAATTTAATGTGAAAAGGTATTTTTTTTCATTTCAAAATACGCAGGCTGAAAACTTATTTCCACTTTCTCTTAGAATTACCGGCAGAATCAGAAAATACCATACGATTTAGTAAAAAAGAAATTACGCACCCTAGTGTACATACATACATAAGTGAATGCTTTTGCTGCTCTATGTGGCATTATAATTTTCGCCCTACTAAACTGTATAATTTCATTATAAATCATGCGATAAAAACGAAAAAGGGTAATAATAGTGCAATTGCATGCATGTGTGTGTGTGTGTGTGTGTGAGTGTAAGTGAGTGCACAATCAAACAAACTAAAATGTATGCTGCTGTTGCTTTTGTTACAATGTATTTTTGTGTGAAAGTGTCTGTGACTAGCAAAAAAAAATTGGATACCGTCTGCCATTTTTTTCAGATGTTTTCACACGTACGCAAGTTTCTGCCATTCCTAAATTGGTGCGTTAAGCGCCAAAAAACTGTCAAAAATCCCATCCCACAATAACACGGCGCTAGCGCCGAGCAAATGGAATTTTCATTTTTGACAGGGCGTTACGTGTTGAAGTTGGTTGCAAAAGACGGAAAGAAAGAGAAAGGACAAAAAAGTGAAAGAAGAAACAAGAATAAAAACAGAAGGAAATGAGAAAACGTCAAAAAGTGCGCCGCGTTGATTTGGGGATAGCGCGCGCTGACACTCGTTGACAATGGAAACTGCAACGCTTAGCGCTCCAATTTAGGGACGGCAGTTACTCTGTAATTACGTGTGTGTGTGATCTAAAGGATTACACTGTTGTACGTGCGTATGTATTGTATTTTCCGTGTGCTAGTGCTCCTGTACTAGCTTTGTGGACTTTTTTTAAGTATGTCTGTGGCAACGAAAAGTGAGGCAACAATGCATTTATGCAAATTCGTGGAGCAAAAAACCCAAATGCACAGATAAACAGTGTGCGGTGCCATAAAGTAAAGTAGATGAAAAGTGAAAAGGAAAAGAGAAGTGGAGAAGACACCGACATACAAAGTGCTACAACTGATTTGATGGCACTAAACTGCAGTAAATCGCAGTGAGTGCACTATCAGTGAGAGAGATAACGAGAATGTGTGATTTGATTGAGTGAATTTCTGTCTTCGTTGTTCTGAACATGCATCCATGTATGTGTGTGTGGATGAGTGTTATGTACGTATGTACATATGTATGTGGTAACATAAATAAACCACGCATGAATCGAACTAATACGGCAGACTACAGGTTTTTAATCCAAGAAAGCATGGCCGGGTGTGTTGCTTGGTATAGCAAACGGTCAACGGTCTATTTTGTAGAAGGGCGAAGCAATGAGTCTGTTCGTATGTTGGTTGGTTGGTTGATTGGTTGGTGGAAGTGGCGAGTTTTGCAAATCGAATTTGTACTTGTGCGTGCCATTTTATAACCGCTACTCACAATTTAGCTATACAAGAGGAGACAACAAGACACCAGCAGAAATCGGTTAATTTTCTCAAATCCAGCTCGTGGAAACCAAGAACCTAAAATCACTTTTGTTGATTAGACCGCAGTACGTAGAAGAGTTTGCCTAAAGGCCTGAGTCTAGTACTACACGTTGCTGGGCAATTACAGAGCAGCGAGATGCATCTGGGAATTACAGCTACGACACGAAGTCTTATGTTCCATTTCTAGTCTTGCAGCATAGATGTAAGCGGCAGTTATTTAGTCGAGATAAATCCCTACTTCTCAGTTTGATAACAGTGCGTTTTGCGAAGTAGGTGGGTCACAGATCACTGCACGCCCTACAGGATGGTATTTCCTCCCACCTACTATGTATTAGCCATATTTTTTTAGCGCTTCGAAATGCGGCCCTTGTTATTGCTCAGAGACAAAATAACCACCTCTGGCACTGAGACATTCAGAGTCGATCCGTTCTAAGCTAGCTCGTCGGCCATCTCATTGCCATGAAGGCTGCTGTGCACCGAATTCGGAATCGACGCTACAATCCATTTTTGAGCCGTCCGGGAAAATAAATACTTCGAAGCGTTCAGTAAGAAAAGCAACGTTCCAATCCTTTCTTGATTGAAACATCGTGCCGAGGTTTTTCTTGAAATGAAGCGAAACACAGATGAAGTCAGATGCTTGGGTCGTTGAAAAAGTGCAGGACACGTCCATGCCCGTACCTAAATACGTTCCCACAACCTCAACTTCCAAATACTTGGCATAAAGGGAAAGAGCAAGAACATGCCCACTTAAGGTTTTTTTTTACGAGGAGGAAGCATCGAAAGCCTATCGCCATCAGTGTGGGACTTTAACCCGAACTAAACCTCCTCCTGTCCAAGTACCGATCCCTCCCCCCCCCCCCCC
>NW_016157888.1:12773-121405 GCF_001687245.7 Rhagoletis zephyria
CCCCCCCCCCCCCCCATCAAGTATTTCGTCGGGAGGGCGCTTGAGCACTAGGCTCGCACATTCGTTCCAGTCGGATGTCGAGATGAAATTCAAACCTTATACGTAATATGTACATTGTCTTCGCGGTTGGAACGGCCTAGGTTCCAATCGCCGCCTATGCTTCTTGGGCATGAATTTCGAAGCCGCACCTCCTTGGCAGCTGATTCGGTCTAGCTTCCAGTCCGCGCCTGCGCTTCGAGTACAATAATTACGAGGTCGCTCTGCCTGGGCGGCTGGAACGGCCCGGGTTGCAGTCCGGGCCTTCGCTTTGCTTCGTGATTATCACTTTTAAGAGGCGGTCTGTTAGTTTAATCACTGGTGATACGCCGCTATCTCTCCAGTCTCCTCAGTTGCTTCAGAATTGAAGATAGTGTGTCGCTAGTTGATCCCCATTCAATGGCACCTTTCACCATATAGTCGACCACTGACTGCGGCGAAACCGTCTCTCCAACGGCTAGTCTCAATTGCCTACTTAAGGTAGGTAGGTAAATATGTATGTATATCTGATTCTATTTTAACCCAGACGCTGAATTAAAACTGTGAATAGGGACGTGAGTGCCTGGACGCGAGTGCGCTAATTATTTGTTTTAAAGCAGGAAATATTTCGTCTGATCTTATGTACTCCCACAACCATTGGATTTGCTTAATTCTTTATCCATAACGAGTTACGATTTGTGACCAAAGATTGTTCTCGACCCGTCCCAGAAAAGAAAGTAAGTCAATTTAAGAGAAAGAGTTTAGTTAATTTCTCTTCGTCATACTGCAAACAGCTCCGAAGGTGAGCTCCTTGACTGTCTACGATCCACCTTCGGCCAGAAAGATCACGCAATAGTATATGCGCTGATTTTCGTGCAGCTGTTGCTGAACGGACGCGAAGCCCATCTAGTCAAAATCAGTCCGCCTGCGGTCAAAGGCACTTCCACCCGCTCTTTATTCAGTGGGTCCGACGACTTGAAAACGTCCTTCCTGGCCAACTTATCAGGAACGCAGTTTCCGTAAAAATATTTTTGTTGCCTGGTACCAAATAAAAGTCTAACTAGAAAATAATCAGACGCAACCAAAAGGCAGGACATGCTATGCTGACTTACAGGAGACTTAAGCGCAGAGTTGGAAACTTATTCGGGTTTGTAGCTTTTAATGTTGACTCTTGCGTTTCGCCATTTTTAGCTGCTATCGTTTTTTGGTCAACTTCAAACGAAAGTTGCTGCAGTTTGGTCTTCCTCTTGAACGCTGGTATAACAAAGCAGATTGTGTTATTCCATCCATAAACAAGTCGGTGGTATTTAATGACAGATCTTCGTCCGTGTGGTATTGCAATATCTTTGAAGCTTTTTTGTGTGGACTGCTATGGTTAGCTTCGAGCCGAAGTACCTCATTGAGTCTACATAAAAGGATTTGATTTGCCAGCCCAGACTTTTTTGTTGGCGAATTGTGTGTCCACTGGGAAGTGAGGTATATACGAGCATTTGCATAGTATTTACGTACCGTTTTGTGTAAAAAATCTAACTATGGCTTAAGAAGGCAATAAAACCACAGCTTTTGAAGCAAAGGTTGTGTGAGAGGGCGAATCATTTACGACATGCAATGACATTGAAGCCATATAGCAAGTGTGCATAAGCCAAAATTGTGACGAAAGCAAAGTACAAAAAAAAAAACAAAAAACCAGCTAAGAAATGGAACAAAGTGGCAAAGAGAGAATCGTAAATTTCATATGCTACAATTGCGCTTGCCGAAGCATGTACCAATGTAAGGGCAAAACCTAACAGCGCCAAATGTGGCAATTACAAGCATCAACGACACAGCTACATGACGCCTTGGCTTTTGCGCATATCATTTCATGTAAGCAGCACACCTCGAAATATGTGCACGGCTGGGTGTGTGAGTTTATGTTTGTGTACAAACATGCTTCCTAGAAGGAGAAGGAAGGGGATGGTAAATATTGCCGCAAATGATAAATTGGAAAATTGCACAATAACCGGCAATGCACAGAGGCAATCAAGAAAACGAAGAACTTGCAATTGCAGCTATGTACATAGCAAATTTGTGGCGTTCACAAGCGCACATGCTACATACAAACATATGTGCATATGTACGTATATGTGAGCATGTTAACATGCATTTGCGTTGGTATGTTGGCACCTTAATTTACCTTTAAGTTTGTACAAAATATATGATTGCACTTTGGATACTTAAAATTATGGGAAATATGATTGCATGTTTGCCAAAATTGCGGTGGCAAATAAAAATAATTTATTTGCAAACTTAAGAAACGTGTTTTATATGTATGTAGGTATGTATATGCCTGTATATGCATTTGTAAGTATATTGTAGTACTCACGGTAATATTTTCTGAAGTTTTTCTATGCGGTTAATATTATGTTTTTGTTGTTGTTTGTTTATGTTGCACGTGTAATGACGACATACGTATCTTGCCCTTGAATTTATTTATTTTGCTAGCGGAATAGGAAATTGAAATTGAACGAGGGTAAATTATGCAAAGTATAGCTAGCAAGAGTTTTTTCTTATAATCAATAAACGATCGTTTAGAATTTTCAATTTAGCATGTAGAATTTACCGAAAATTCTAAATGGTTTAAATTTAATTGATTATATTTTTTTTTTAATTTTAAAGCTAGCAAGGCGTGTTTTGAAGCCTCACATTGTGAACTTGGTGTATGCTAGGCTTGCCAATCGTCTGCCTTTGGGGAGGACAGGAGTACTCCTTTGTAACGAAATGTCCTCCGTCATCTCCAAAGGGCAAAACGGCCTCCTCAAAAGCTAAACTCTTCTTTTTTATATTTCTTTCATTTTACAGTTTCAGTTTTCAAAATTAGACGACAATGAAGAGAAATCTGTAATTCAAAAAAAAATTTCAACCATTTCATCAAACTGGCACCAATCAATGATTAGGCTATTCTGAAGAGTGTTGGTTAACGCAAATTTCCAAATAATCTGTAAATTCCGGATTTGGTACTTTCGATGAAGGTGCTTAGCTAAAAAAATTTCAGATAATCTAAATATGGAAGAACTGCCAAATTTATGTGACAAATATTTAAAAATAAAATGGTCTCACTTACATGGCTAAATACTATATTATATCCGATACTGAATGAAAAAAGATGATATCTATGGAACCAAAAAGCAAAGACTACGTGGGAACTAAAGTGGGTCTATCAGCTATATAATTTACTGGCACTGCACCAAAATGACATTGAGCAACACCAACAGCCCTGTCAGCATTGGAAAGAACCAATCCGAGCCGTCTGCGCGCGATCTCAGAGAGGCGACGCCCTATTATGAAATTTATCCAACGGACTTAATATGTAGTAGCTATTTTGGCTGAGGAGCACCGGTGCGTATGAGCAACATTTTCCTTTTGCTATCTCAAAAAACGGTGAATATTTTGCTTCGAAGCCATGAACGATCACAAATACGAGCACATAGACGAATATAAAAACGAAGACGAATACGAACACGAACACGAAATGAAAACGAAGACAAATACGAGGACTAATACGAAGACGTCTGCGAAGGAAAATGCGAAAGCCAATGCAAAAACGAAGACAAATACGAATGAAAAAAACGAATACAAAGACAAACCGAAGACGAATACGAATACAAGGACCAATATGAAGTTAACCAAGAATACGCATACGAGCATGAATACGAAGACGAAGACATATGCGAAGATCAATACGAATATGAAGGCGAATAAGAAGTCGAAATAGCAAACGAAAACAAATATGTTTCCGAAAATTAAGACGGAGATGAATACGAATACGAAGACAAAGTCAAATAGAGGGACGAGTATGATGACGAAAATTTGGGCTAAGGATAATGTTTATATTTAGCTTAAGAAAAATTTTTGCAATACGAAGCGAACTAGAAATATTTATATTGATGGAATCTACGCTCTAGTTAGTAGTGTGGCCCAGGCAAGCTAATTTTTTCAATTTTTTTTTCGCTTTTCACATTTTGTTTTGCTGCATGTCTTTTTATCTCTCCTTCTTCCAGGAAAATTTTTATGGTTTCGTAATTGGTTGGGTAATTTGTCTGCATATCAAAGAGTTAAAAAAAAAAGTTTATAGAGAAATTGTCAGCCACAAAAGTGTAATGTGAATAAATTGTTAAAAAAAAACTGTTGAAAACCAGTAAATCTTGATCTTTATAGGTTCCCATAATAAGCTAAAGTAGCTCCGATTCGATTTTTTAATATATTTTCCTCAAGCTGGAGGAGAACTTTGGCTAAACACTTAGTAAAAATATGAGTACATAAATATTTATTAATTTTATTTTTATAGCAGTCTGCAGGGCTAAATAAGCTAAACCTAAGCACACTTCGTTAATTGAATTTTTTTTTTAAAGAAAAATGAATTCAAGTTGAGTTGCGTATAGAAAATAAAATCCACTGTCACTATTTAGCATCAATGATCTATGCACATATTTATTTTTTATGCACTTTATTCAAAATATTTAGGTAATTCAATTTCACAAACAAATACAGCACTTAAAATTACATATATATACTTATTTGAGATTTTATGCCTTTAAATGAAATTAAAAAGGAAATGAAATATGAAAAAACCACTACTTGTAAACAAGTAAGGGAGCTACTCTGACTTCGCGTCCGTACACTTCCTTGTACCTTCCATTTCCAAAAGCTTTACTCATTGGAGAAAGTTTTGCACAAATGCTATTAGCATTTTTCGGCAGTGAGCGTTCGACGAGTGGTACTGTAGTGGTCATGTCCAGAGGCCAACTGTCAAATGCACTAATTCAAATGCACGTAAAGTCCAGAGCAGAAGCGGCGAAAGCATTTAAGCTTTAAGTGGGTGTTGCGGCGCGGCGCATACATAGCTAGTTGAAACAAAACTTTTTGCATAAATTATGTACTATATAAATATACGCTCTCTACATATTGAAAAAGTGAATACAAAAAAAAACACTGTAACTGTGTAACTTTATCGTTTTTGACTAAGCTGTTTGTTGACAGGCTAAAGTTGAAGTTAAGCGATTTTAGCGAAAGTTTATTTGAATAAATAAGAAATATTAAAAATACGTATTTATACTTAGTATATACGTATGTACGGTTATTGCTTTTTCCGCTAAGAAGGTCTATTAATAAACGTAAATTCACGCTTTACTTTTTTTCCACTAACTTGTACAAATGAATTAACTAAGGAAATTTGTGTGCTTGTATGGAAATATGGTTCAAAGCTTACTTTTCAGAGTAGCGTAGTAACTAGTACCTCAAAAATCCAAATACATTTACATTTTACAATATATTCCTTGAGGACCACTGTTTCACTGTTCAACGGAAAGTATAATAATGGCCCTAAATTTAGGCCTTAAGCACTTTTTCCACACGCCGATAGTTTGCGAAAACCGTGAAAAAATAAAATTGTAAAACTCTAGAGAGGGAGGTATGTTCTAAAATTGCACATACAGTATTGGTCATACATATCTATAGCACCCCCATTGCAATGTGATATTTTTCACCACTTATGTTTAATTCTTCATTTTAAAGAATTTTTAATTAAAATACAGTTCCTTCCCTAACAAAATCCATATAAGCCCAAGTTTAAAGCTTTGTTAAATGCTACAAAAAAAAATCAACAAATTTCAAACTTATCTCTTAGAAGTGTTAGAATTTTTTTGAGCACACAGTTTTAATAATGTGCAAGTTTCAAATGGCTAAAAATTATCGTTCATTTTTAGATTTTTTTTTTTTGTCGCCGTTGCTTCCATATAACATAAGCACAAAATAAACCCGCAACTTCTTCGGCGCAAAAAAATTCTAAAAAATCAACCGTAATTTTTAGTTAGCCACTTGAAATTTGCGACTGTGTTCTCAAAAAAAATCTGACAATTCTGAGAAAAAGTTTTAAATTTTGGGTGAGAATTTTGTGCATTTTTTTGTAGGTTTCTACAATGTTTCAAACTTGAATTTATATGGGTTTCTTGGAGAAATGAACTGTATGAGCAAGCTGTTAAAAAATCGAGATCCCAAGCGCTTGTTGAGTCAGCTTAACTGGACACTGATATAGGAAATGCTGAATCCTTTCATCTTCCTCATCAAGAAAAATTCAGCATGGAGAACTTGTTGCAGCTGCGGTGCATTTGTTGTTAAGCCTCTAAGTATAAATGCCTTGATGACACAGACGTCTGTGTTGACTCATGGATCATTCGTTATGCCATGCGGTCGTAAATTCTCATTAGATCAAAAATCTTTGTTTGTAGAGGGATAGCCGCATCGCTTATCTACATTTCCGAACCGTGTTTGAATTTGGTTTTTCTTTTTCACAAAGAAAAAAATCGCATATTAGACCCGAAAAACATTTTAACGTCAACACGAAATAAGAGACAACAATATGAATTTAAAAAAACGTCAACCTGGCAACGCTGAGTATATGAATATCCAAAATGTTGCTCATACATCCTTTAAATCCGAAAATTAAGCAGAATTAGTTACCTACGAATGAACTGATTCTTAAACTCCAAACGTACATATGACGACGCTGTAATTGTCAGAGTTGCTAAATTCGTAATGAAAAATAATATAGAAAATTATTGTTTACTCTTTAAATTGAATTGCAATATGTGTCCGTCTCTTTGGAAAACATTAAATTACAAATAAACTGAGTTTCATCTAATTACTTACTAATTAAATGCTCAATGCACCGCAACCCCTTAAAATTCGTTTCAAAAATTCACTTTATAATAAACCAAATTTACATACGAGGGCTGCTATTAATTATGTGAGACTTAGATAGGTCTCGAAAGCCAATAGGGAATTCTAGAGAGTGGAATAGCCAGTTTTAACGAAAAGTAAATTTAGTGATGTCACAAACAGTCAGCGAAAATTAACCGTACAACACAATTCCCATTTGCTTATCCTTTGTGGTAAAACCGTACATGCAGATGATCATAGTACATTATCATGAAGTTTTAGCAACGTGCTCACTCTTCGCACTTAAATGTAAAGTTCTTTTAGATCAATATCCTGACGGGATGGAGCAATTTTGAAAACGGAATCGTTTTTAGGACTTCAAAATGTTCGGATACACAAAGTGTTCGATGTTCTTTTTTAATATAAATTTCTTTTTGCAGCCCTGTATCAAAGGGCAATGCAACAGAAGCAGCAAAAAAACAGGAAACGCTTCTTTTAATATAGTTTGTTTTTTTTTTTTGCAGAGATACTTGTCTGAAGTCTCCCTACACTGAGAAAAAAATCAACCAAAAATTGGCTAATATTAACAAATTCAAATTTGAAAAGGATTAAATGTGATTTTTTGGTTGATATTAACAATGCCATGGTTAATATTTTCTACAATGATTTGGTAATTACAATCACACTTTTGTTTGCATTAAACAAATTCTTGTTGCGGATTTTTTCGTTTGTGTACGCTCTGCACTTCACAGATACTTTTTCATAATTCGGAGATACATAACAAAAATTTGCATTATCATTTTAACACGTTGGCCTCTGCCGAGATTCGAACCCGCATCTTCTGTAAGCAAAAAACAGCAAGCATCTCTGCACATTCAGCCGCAGCCGTTCTGCAAATTTACCCTCAAATGTTGAGCTGTGTTCTGCACTTCGCAGATGCTTTTTCGTAAATAAGAAAAACAAAAAAAACATATTAAAAAAAAAACAAAAAACAGTACACTGCCTCGGCAACTCAAACGTCTAGCCAAGAATTTAACCGGCATTGAATCATTAAATAGCTGCCCTCGTACAGGTACAACATGCATTTACATATGTATGTATATGGTAAAGTATGAAATATTATCTGTAGCTATTTATGTATGCATTTCAAAAATTACACAAACATATGTATGATGAAAATTACTTTGTTTATGCGGCATTAATTTCACAAATACAAACATATGTTTATAGCAAACACATTGATTAAAAGTTTATTAAAATAAAATATTATTTGCAACTACACATTTATAAAACCGCACATTCAGGCTGTTTTGTGAAATTTGCCGCATCAGAGCAAACGCAGCTGGCTATACAACTCATTAAATTAAGAATTTCATAATCGAAATTTAAAAATGCTTTCTATGCCCCAGATTCATTTGCTTTGGGGAAAAAATCGCAATCAGTTTAATTTCAACGCTAAATTAAAAAATGTGATGAATTTAAGATTTGAATTATTTAAACAAAACAAAAAATAGAAAATCGCATAAAAATAAATCAGTGCCAAAATTTTTATGAAAAACCTAGCTAAAGTGCCACCTGTTTGCGAGAGTTATTCTTACAGGGCAATTCTGGCAAATATTTCTCAACTAACAACAGTGTTTCGAAAGACAACTCTTTCGTAAAACAATGGTTAATTCTGATAACTTCTTGAAATATCTTGAAAAAAATAAGTTCCTAAAAATTAAATGAAATTCATAAATATCTTTTTTTTAAATAATACAATCCAAGAATTAAAAATATATATATATTCCTAATACTTTGAGTCAATTTAGAAAACAAAAATATTTTTTACAATAACATCTTAAAATTAAATTTTTTTAAAATTTTAAATAAAAAAGAAGAAAAAAGGAAGTTTATAAAAATTTAATGAGCTTTAAAAATATATATATTTTTTTTTTTGTAAACAATAAAATCTAAGAATGAGATTAAAAAAATAAGTTTCTAAAAATTATACGTATATATTTAATAAGCGAAAAATATTTCTGTTGGTAATGATAACACCTTGCGACAGAAAATTTTATACACAAAAATTTTTATATATGTATTTGCAAAACCATGGGCTAAAAATAGTAAAACTACGTTTTTATTTTTTCTCTCTGACGTTAAAAAACTTTAGTGCAATTTAGAAGAGAAAATTCTGTAGAATTAAGGCCGATTAAATTTTTTGATGCATACGTACGATTAGGTATTGAAAATGTCCTTTTAACATTTTATCATTGAATATCCTTGAAATTTCACAATAATTATTTTCGAAAAAATTATAAGTTAAGGACTAATATGCACTCGACCACATCCTCGAATTTCGTCCTTCTAACTTTATTCGCTTAAAAAAAATAAAACTAATTAAAAGGACATTTTCAATACCCATTTGAACTTGTGAACCAAAAAATTTTAATAGTTTTTAACTCTACAGAATTTTCTCTTTCGTTTGGTACTCATAGATACTGTTTTTCTACATTGGAATAAATTTTTTAAATAATTTTTGGAATTGAAATATGCCTTATCTTTCAAACTACAAAGACCTTCAAAAAAATCCTGACGTCAGAGAAAAAAACTATCTATATTTGGTCCATAGTTTCGTGAGTATATTGATTGCTTCATGTGTTTTGAAATTTTTTTTTTTTGTCATACGGTGTAATATATAGTATATATACATAAGTCTGATTGTGCTGCTTTCACTGTTGTTGCTGGATATGTGTGTTTTTATTAGCACTAAAGCAAAAAATTACAGAGGAAAAATTAGCTCATAAAAAAATAACGAACAAAAATTTACCGTGAGAAACATTTTGAATATCGTACATAAAATCACTGCGAAATTATTCGGTTATTCACTATACATACTTTTTCAATCAATTAATTAAAAAAAGCTAAAATTATCGATTATTCTTTCCTTTTCTGAAGTATACATTATTTTACTTACTGGGTTAAGAACAAAACATTTGCACGTACAAGCATTTTTTCAATTTGAAGAAGCACACTTAAGAAGTGAAATTGCGGCAACTAATTGAGTGAATTGATGCCTCAATAATAAAAGCAAAATAACAACACTGCTATTGGAAACTTATGACGCGATAAAAGAAGCAAAAACAAAGCGAATTCGGCTACAAGCTGTTACCGCACAAGACGAATATTTTGCGAAAATGGCCATGAAAATAAATAGATTGGCGAATTGTAACAGAAGAAGTTTTATTGGGCACATGAATTTCAAAAATTATTATGTAGATACATATGTACTTATGTGCATACATATGTATTTACAAGACGTGGCAAAGCCTATTAAGTGTAGCCCAGAACTGAG
Organism: Rhagoletis zephyria; assembly: GCF_001687245.7. NCBI lineage: Eukaryota > Metazoa > Arthropoda > Insecta > Diptera > Tephritidae > Rhagoletis > Rhagoletis zephyria. The sequence continues at coordinate 22,819 of NW_016157888.1, forward strand.
TACAAGCGACTGGAACGAACGTGCGAGCCCAGTGCTTAACCGCCTCCCGACGAAATACTTGATGGTGGTTCCGGGGGGTTCGGTACCTGGACAGTAGGAGGTTTAGTTCGGTTCCCGTCCGCCCCCTCTAAAATGGAAGGAAATGTTTTTTTTTTTCAAAAACACCAAGAAAATCCCAACTAAATCTGGGGTACTCAACCTGTTGGTGACATTACCGACTTCCAGTTTCGACCTGAAGTGGATTAAACTGACCGGAAGTACATTTTTTCAAATTAGGCACACATGTTTTTACTACTGATTCGGATTCTGAAGACAAAAATGCGTAACTTTTGTTTGTAACCTTTTTTGCGGAAGAGCCTTTTTCAGCCCGTAAATGAGTTTCGAACTTCAACTCAGCCAGGACTTTAAAATGGGCGAAACTGTTTTTACCACAGATTCGGAACTTTTTCCACCTCTACAAGACCATCGAACATCAAGTCGTCATGGACTTTTTAGTGGACCTGGACTGAAAAAGTTGCAAACAAAAGTTACGTATTATTATCCTCGGACTCCGAATCAGTGGTACAACCATGTACGTCTAATTTAAAAAGTGGACTTCCGGTCAATTTAGCCCACTTCCGGTCGAAACTGGAAGTCGGTAATCCCACCAAATGGTGGAGCGGCCCAGATTTGGTAGGTCATATTTTTTCGTTTTTTTTTTTAAAAAAAAAAATATTTCGTCAATTTGAGAGGGGGTGGAGTGGTGGTCTTGAATACCCTGTATATGTATGTACATTAGGGTGGTCCTTAAATGTAGGAAGCTAATTTTTTCAACAGATTTCTTCGACTATAGTAGTATTAAATGAAAAAAATTATATATTTTTGGGTCTACGTAGAGGCTTCTGACCTTCTGCCTCTGTGCGACACGCCTCTTAACGAACTCCAATTGGGACCAAAATTTATATGTGATATCTATGACCGTAGTATTACCGATTGAGGGGGGTGGGACTGATAAAAATCAATCATTTGGTTTTTTAAGGACCACCCTAATGTGCATACTATAAACGTACAAATACATTAATATAAACATATGTATGTACATATATGTATATTTGTGTTTATGCTGAGTTTTCAATATATGTATATACATACATGCATATATATGTGGTCAAAGGCAATAGTTAGATAAGTCGACTTAAAACAAAATTGATTTGCATATACGACTCTATTTCTCCAATACGACTACACCCTTAACTTCGTAACTCACTTCTTTAAATTATAGAGAAAGTATATAGATTCCCAAGTCCTTCTAAGATCCATTTTCAAATCGGTATTAAATATTTCTTCACGAACTTACTTAGTTTTTCCGCAAGAGCTTCAAATAAATGCATTTATGTTTTGGCTTTTGACCAACGAGCTTATTGCTTATGACCACAGATATGAATGTATACTATATATTAATCATACTCGGGCAAAAGGATGTCTGAATATATGTACACACATACATATGCATATTTCACTCTACTTTTTCAAGCTCATTCGTATGCTGTTGAGATCTTCTTTAAACAGGCACTTACTCATTTTTTCACCTGACTTTTGCGTTCCATTAAAACTTCCTGAGCGTACTACGTTATTTGCCACATTTCTTCAATAAATATCAATAAGCGGCACTAATATTTATGAAGCTGCGCGGCAGCTGCACCAATTACAACAACCATAATACGAACAAACATAGGCATTACAGTGGAAATAGCAAATCGAGAAATTCTCTAGTAAAATCTATGGTAAAAGTTTTAGTGAAAACTTGTTAAAAGAGCAATGTATTTTGGATATTGCGGAACATTTCTATCGGAGTTGGTAAAGTCAAATAAAGACAATAGGCGTATTCAAGATCCGGTGCTTACTGTCTAGCATGGTGCATATATAGCATAAATAGCATGATTGGCAAATTTTGTTGTTGTTTGAACACATGAAACAACAACAATCATGCTATTTATGCTATCGATGCACCATGCTAGACAGTATGCACCGGATCGTGAATATCCCTAATTTAAATCTGTATAGGCATAGCTCAGGAACTTTCGATTTTCGACATATGAAAAACAAAAAAGTTGTAGCACACTCATGTAACCGATTTCATCTTAATCTTTAAACCTTGAAACATAATAAAAAATGGAAACTCAGTTTTCAAGCTCGAAAATATAAAAAAAGAATAATAAAAAACTATATACTTATGGCCTTATTCATAAAAAATAAAGTAGCTTTATAAAAGGTTTATAAATTGAAAAATGTATGAAAACGTCAATTTATAAAGCTCTTTAAACCTACTTTATTTTTTATGAATAAGGCCATTAAATTATAAATAAGACAGGACTACAAAAAAAGTTATGAAAGGTTGTTTTGACTCGATTATATGTTTTTGGGGTCGCTGAACACGAATCTGGAAGTGTGTTTTGATCCATCACGTCAGAATTTTTTTCTAACCTCAAAAAACGCAGCGAAACTTTGAAGTGTTTAGGGGTTAGAAAAAATCGCAGATTCGTGTTCAGCGCCCCAAAAAATATATAAAACACCTGGTCTGGTTTAATTAACCTTTCATCGATTTTTTCTGGTCCTGCGTAATTGATTAAAATTTGAAATCTTTTGCCTTGAAAACTAGCTTTAACGGTAAAAAAGTTACGTTGAGAAACAGGAAAACTTTGTTAAATTTAAACTGGGCATTATTCTTTGACGTCCCCTAAATAGATAAAGACAGAGCAGGAGCTTCCTCACCTCCTCCACATTATGCGGGCTAGTCTAGCACTTGCCCACTTCCCCGAGGTTTGGCAAAGGGCTCGGGTTATTTTTATCCCAAAATTAGGAAAGCGAGACTACTCTCTCGCTAAGTCCTTCAGACCGATAAATCGAACCTCCTTCATGCTAAAGGTAATGGAGAAAACTATCGACCATGAAATCAGAAAAAACAACACGCAGAACGCCTCTGCACCCAGGCCAACACGCCTACAGAGTGGGTAGGTCCACGGATACCGCACCCTGTCTACAGAAATACAAGGCTCCTTCGAGTCTGATGAAACAATTTTGTGCCTTCAACGATATTGATGGAGCTTTTGATAATATCTCTCATATTGGTGTTTAGCGGGCACTTGAGAAACGCAATATCCGTAGACCCACATCGGGGACAGTGTGGTACAGCTACAAACAACAAGAGTGTTTTCCACCCCTCATGTGAAGCTTAGTTGTTTATTCATGTATTTATTTATTTAATGGATTTGAACTACAACCCTTCCAAAACAGCGATGGTCTCAATTTCTAGCAAAAGAACACTTCCAATTATGAGGAACAATACTTTGAACGGGGTCGCCGTAAACGTCGACAGGTAAGACCTGGGGCTACAGTCCCAGGATCTTGAGATGGATGTATACCATAATAGTTACATATGGGGCGGTGGCTTTGGTCTCGCGGACCACCATATCCACGGTAAGGCCATCTCTTGTCAAGCTTCAACGTCTGGCGGGACAATGCCTAGCACAGGCAGCACAGCGTATTCTTCTAGACTTCACACGAGAAGGCTTTGGCAGAGGCAAAATCTTTTTATTGAGGAACAAGGACACGCTAGGCTCCCAGATTCCATTAGCTTTGTTTCCCAAACCAATAGTCTTCGGTAGTAAGTGCAAGGTATGGTTTTGCAGTGAGGCAACTTTAAGTACTTTTTTGTGGAAGGACATTTACAGGCTAGCTCGCTGCAATGGTATAGAAACGTCTCCAAAATCCCTTAAGACATTGGTGCAGGTATCTCAAGACCAAGGCCGGGGCTCTCGGTGCCCATGGGAGTATATCCGAGCATATACGTATTTTTCGACTCCCTCCTGCTGCCGACTATCGACTTGACTTCTTTCCTGCCATCTAGTTTATTACAAATGGCGAGATTGCGCTGAGTCTCTTCGACTTTTAAGGTCCAATTAGTGGTGCCATACCATAGTCTTAACCAAAACCGTAGCAATTATGTATATGTTCTAATTAAACGTAAATATAAGCACATTTGTAAACGACTATTGGTGCCATACCATAACGCCGTAGCCATAACTGGGCTTTTATTTCGAACAAGTTCCGTGAAAGTTCGTTACATATGTATGTACAGTGATATACGTTCCCAATTTCTTTAGTTTTCATGGTCTTCGCTTTGATTCTAATAGAAACATTGGAATAAAAAATAAATATTAGCTTATTTGGTAGCACAAAATCCATCAAGGATTAATTCACAATTTATTAAGATACGAAATAATTTCCAAATACATATACAAATTATAAAATTATACCCAATTTTCATAAGAACACCATACTATTTCTCCACCTCAACAGCAATGACCGTCATGGCCGCTGTGATCATGCGACACTGCTTGCCTGTAGTTAATCTTATCCCTGTCAGCGCCGTCTGCAGTACTAGCCTTATTTTCATGTGCGTTCTCATCGGAATTTTCTTTTTTGGAAAATTCGCTAAGATCACGCCGCATGGCATAAGCATCTTCACCATCTGCATAATATTTCGGTTCGATTTCGATTATTTTGAATTTTAAAGAATCGGTGTAGAGATTGAGAGCTGCACGATTACTTTTACGAACATGCAAAGAAACATACTGTGCATCGAAGCATTCTACCATCGCTTGGGATGCTTGATTCATTAGCTTCTGCGCCAATCCCAGACGACGATATGACCTTTTCACCGCCAATGAGGTAATGTGACCATGTTTACTTTCCTCACCAGGTTCTGGCTCCTCCATTTTTGCAAGAACATAACCAACAATATTTCCTTTATCATCTTCGGCAACATAACTAAGTTGTGGCCATGTTAGGCCATGATAAAAATAGTATTTCATTTGATAATTTTCAGGCAGACAGAGTAAATTGCAATGCTGCATACTCATTAAGTCATCGGGCTTCGCACAACGGATATTCATGTCGGCGATACAATATTACAAGATCCGCTGTTTAGTTTTTAATTTTTACTATAGTCAGTTGATTAGTAGTAACTATTAACTATTTTTCCTATTTTCTAACTAATGATTTTAATTGCTTAAAAGTATTATTGCTTGCGAGTATTATCTATTCACGACGAACTTTTTTCGCTCTTATATGTGGTTGTTGCTCTAGAGGCTGGAATTCGTCACCGTTGCCTTGGCCGAGTAATTCTCGTACAAGGCGGAATTTCGATAAAAACGCCTTCCAGATGAGGAACCAGCCTGAAAATATTAAGCAAACAAAACAATAAATTAAAAACTGGGCTGGAAACGTTAATGTGGGCAATGCAATAAATAAATATCAGTGGCATTTTTGTATACATATCTAGATACCAGTAGAAATTTTAGGTAATCATGGGCTGAGTAAATTCGTCCTAACAAGTGTTTATTTCATATATCAATAACATATATTTGTCTTAAGGCAAGCGATTATGCATGGCTGAAAAGCACGTCGTCATCAAGTAGGGGTCAAAGTTTGCATTCTCCAATAAAGCCTTAGAACATCAAAGTAACTCACGTAGACCAAATAAGATAACATACTCAACGCAATTTAATTAATAATTATTTACTTATAGCTTCCTTAAGGTAGCAAAGTCCCATTATCTTACCTAGCAAAATTATCACAGCTACAATGGAAACTGAGGCTAGAACTGTAAATATAAAGGCTAAAACCGTCTGAAAAGACATCTTTTCAGTTATTCAGTCTAAGTGTAAGCATCAAGCCGTTTTCGAAGCAGGTACACGTAAGTTTTAATATAGTTTCTTTAAACATAACAAGAAGAATCCAGCCTTATTTTATTTATTTTCAGCCCACAATTCCTGTGTTAACGAAATTGAAGCAGCTGGTTTTCGCCGTCAAAACGGAAAAGCAACATGCTCCTGACACATTCAACTTAACATACCCATTGCAGGCAGTGTGACCAGGCTACCTTTTTGAGGCTAGATTGTGCATTTAATTGTATGCCACACAGGCTAACCTAATATTCACGCGGGCCGCCAATTTACTGTTAAAAATTTCTCATGCACATACAGCTTATATGGGACCAGCCGAAGTTGAACGGCGTGTGTATGAAACTAGTTCAATTTCCAATTTTTGTTCTGCCTGACATTTTAATTTGACATTTCGCTCAATGAAATCAAATCTAAACTCACGCAAGCCAATTTTGGATGCCGCAAAAAAAACGAATTCGACGGCATAAGTACCAAAACGCAAACCGCGAATATTAGGTTAGCCTGATAGCCTCAGAAGTGTGGATATTTTTTCTGGCTTTTTACTTAAAATGTTAATAATAAAAATCAGACCCGAACTATAAAAATAAGTACCTAAGCTCACTAAAAACCTTTAGAATTTCTAAAACTATGTACTATTTGCCTAAAAATATTACAATAACTGAAAAGTTCATTTTTTTATAAAATATTTTCTTAGCTTGCTCCTTTGTTTTGATGAGAATGTTCTAAAAAGTTACTTATAGAAAGTTGGTTTTGCAGCACCTATAGAATTTTTAAGAAATTAATTTGCCGACTTCTTTTTAACTCCAATTTTCATATCGTATAACTTTTTCCAACCTTTTTTATAAACAAATTTAGCTTTTTATGTTATCTGGTTACACTGATTGCAGGGATGCATGCATTAATGCGTTGAAAACCAACACAAATGTTGATGTCTTGGCACTGAACGCACCTCATAGTCTGGAAAAGAAATTTTTATTTCAATAAATGCACTAAATTGCATTTTAACAAAAGGCATGAATAATAAAGTTTATTCTTGTCAATTAGCACATTTTTTGCCTAAAAACCATCTACAAGTTTGCACTAAAACTTCACTACCTCTGCGGCGAGGTTAAGCAGGGTAAGCCAACCGCATGCATTGACAGACTGAGTCCGTGATGTGAATAAAACCGAATATATTTTTATTTTTGGCATTTGAACTTACAAACAATTAAATCTTTATAAATTGGTCTCTATTAGGGAAATCAATTATCTTCAATCACTTGGTAAAATTCTACACGCGTTACTACGAAGAATTGGCCGATTTTTGTTTTCTTTTATTTGACGTTTCTTCCAGGGTTTCCTAGATAAATTTCAGTCTCCAACAGGATTTCTAATAAGAAATAGTAGTTGTGTTTCTTCGGTTATCCAGCTCAGTATAACTATCATTTCTCACGCAAACGATCTGGATCATTCTTAATGGGGATGGCAGCACCAATTTTATACTAGTAGCACGAGGAAGGCGAAATTATAAAAATTAACTAAATGCGAAAAAGTACATTTAAACGAAACACTATTATGTTAAATTAATATTTAACATAAACGCGATTTATTTGCATCAAGTTAAAAGAAAAAAAAATAGTAGAATATCTGTTTGTGTATACATTCATTTTTCAGTGCTACCAAACCGTGCAGCAAACAGCAGATCATTAACTGAATACGTAGTTCCGTCCAATTGGAAACTAATTTTCTATACAGTACAAAAAATGCAACTCTGCGAAGCTACTTATATGAATCATCCCTCCGCTTTGTTCGTTTTATACTACGTATTTGTTGGTAATTTCACAATTTATTTATTCTTTTGTTTAGAAGAGAATTTGTTTTACTGCTTTGCAAATTGTGCTATCCTTATTAATCAAAGTATAAAGTAGCAAAATTTTATGCAAATAATTGTTTCAAATTGCTTTAAATATTAAAACGTTTAAGTTACAATACGAACTTGGTGTTGGCGAAATTGGGACAACTTATTTCCTGCACAGATATTCGAACTTTCCCAGGCCATTGGAATAAAACAATCACGGTCAGTGCCATTGCCAACGTTGCTGCCGTATTTGCAACTGACTAATTTAATTTCATTGCCGTCCACTTCCAAAGCGAGAAAATGAATGATAAACATCGAAAAGTAATAAGAGAAAACATCGGCAAACTTGTCCAGCACACTGATTTTAAAAGACTACTTAAAGCCTGTCAGGAAGAGCGTTTACTTTCGCAACAAATGGTCGAAAATCTTTACCTTGATTCAAAGAACTTACATGAATTTGGATCGACTCCTACTTTGGAAGAAATACAACATCAAAAGCTTTTTGAAAAAATTACCCACAGAGGTCCTGAAGCGTTTCAAAAACTTGTCAAAGTACTAAAGCATTTAGACAACGTCGAAGCGATTCAAGTTTTAGAAAGGGAAAAGGAATTTAACTGCATAAAAGAAACTCGTCAGTATTTATCTCAAAAGAGCTCTAGCTCGCCCGACAATCCAATTGAAACACTGCCTGAATCAGTTTCAATCCAAACGCCCGACATTCCTGATAGTCTTCGAACAAAGGTATGGTATTTATTCTAGCAAAAAAGTATTTAATTTACATTGCATTATATTTTAAGGTCGATGAAGATGCAATACCTATACTAGAGGAGTATGCTGGTCCAGTATATCCCAAAGAAAAATATGAAGTAAAGAAAACCGATCGCATTCATACACATGATCTCATTGGAGCATATGAAATGAAATCGAAAGATAATCGCGGAGTTCTATTTATTGCAAATTTTATAAATACTCAGACTGGTTACCGAAACGGAGCTATAAATGATAGTTATGCACTTATCTACGTATTCAAGCAATTAGGTTTTAAAATATTCGTAACTACAGATAGTTCTCAAAAAGAGTTTTTTGACCTGCTGGAAAAGTTATTAAAGTCTGACTATACACGTAAAACAGAATGTTTTATATTAGCACTGATGAGTCATGGAGAGCTGGACAGCAAAGACAAAGAATGTGTAGAATTCAGTGATGGCTCAATAGCAAAAGTGGAGGAAATACGGGACCGTTTTTCGAACGAAAGATGTCCCAATTTGGTGGAGAAACCAAAGGTTCTTATATTTCCCTTCTGTCGTGGCTTTAAATCTGATAGCGGGGTGCAACGAAAACTTGAGACTGATTCTATGAGTAGTAAAGACAATCTCGTCGCAACGACTTCCGATTTACTTATTTGTTTCGCTACGAATCCAGGTTTCAAATCACATAGAGACCCAGAAACAGGTTCTTGGTATATTCAAGAGCTTTGCAAGAACATAGCCCTTCACGCTCATGATACCCACTTCGAGGATATAATTAAAATAGTGCAAACCCAAGTAGGTTCATACCGTACGGAAAGGAGAAGTTTGCAAACGGGTACTTCACAACAACAAGGTTTCAATAAAAAATTATTTTTTAATCCTGGCTTCCCGAGCGACGAGTAGAAGGTTTTATTATTTATATACAATAAAAATTAGCAAGTGCATTTATTTTGTATGCATTTGTATGTATACATAGTTTTGTATTAAAAAAAACTATAAATTTTTTACACTGATAATAAAATGTGATCATTCAGAGCCTATACTTATTGTACGTCTTTTCAGTAAATGGAATAATTCTAATTATAGGAGGCTGACAGTAATATTTATAAACCATAACTTTGTAGTAGTAATAGTATATCATCGTTTAAAGTACAAAACCGCGTATCAAGATAATGCAAAACCGCGTATGTGAATTAAGTAAATTTTTTCTAGAGAGTGAAAACACTCATATTTCAAAATGTTTTTTTTTTAAGCAATCGCATTCCTGGCTAGTGTATTTCAGGACGAATTGATAAGGATTAAGCCAAGAGCTTGTGTGAGCAAATCAAATTTTTGGCAGCAAATGGCGGTTACGCGGTTTTGCAGAATGACGATACGCGGTTTTGTACTTTAACCGACGATATATTTTTTAGCTTTAAGCTATTTTAGTTTTAAAGACAAATATTAATATTTACATAACTTTGTTTGTAATAAACTAAGAAGATATTTAGTTCAATTCTTAATACTCCCGGGAAGTTCGTTCTCCGGGAATTTTTTTCTCCCTCAAATAATTAATTCCCAGGGAGTATCGATTTCCCGTAAATTTGGTGAATTTCGAAAAATCTGTTTGACACCTCAACTCGGCTCTTTAATATAAAAATCGTCAGGGAATTTTTATTCGTGATTGTAGGAAAGAGAAAAGAAAAAACTGCCAGGCAGTTTCTGTTTAGAATCGGCCTGATTATTTTAAAAACTACAAATTCAGAATATATGTTTTATGATAATATCATGCATTGTGCTCTCTCAATTGCAGTCACATCTTGCAACTTTTATTTCCGAAAACATTAGACAGCGAATTACTTTGAAAATATTGCCACGTCTGACACGCTCTTTACACCTTGCAATTTTTATTTCCGAAAGTGCTTTCTGCAAATATGCAAAAAGGACTTATCAGCAGTGTGACCAGGTGAATCTTTTTGAGGCTAGATTTTGCAATTAATTTTAAGCCATAGGCTCGGAATTTTCGGTCTAACTTCGTGGCCTTTTTTACTTAAAATATTCATATTAAAATTTGGACCGGAACTTATAAAAGTAATAACCATATTAAACAATATTTAATATGTATTTCAAAAACTAACGTTCAAATATTACAACAGAGCAAAGTGCCATTTCATTGAGAATATACTTTCTTGACATTTGGCCAACCGCTAGAAGTTGGCGGTGAATAAGCCGTGTGTAAGGAGGCGGTAGCAATAACGAATACGTACATAAGAATGAGAAGCATTCCTAGCATAACTTAAAAGTTTACCGGTGCTGTTGTGTTGTTCACAGTTCAAAAAATCTTACTACTTGGCCGATAAATCAATGCGTGTGTAGGGCCTAAAAACGGTACTACGAAATTCGGCTTAAACTTATTTTTTTAACAATTGATTTGTTGGCGTATTACTAGCGCACTTTGATGTGGAAAAAAAATAATTTCTATTCAAATATTTTTTTGGTTATTCTTATGCTGGATTTCCACTAGGCATTACAGTGAATCTTACAATTTGTTTCTGACTATGTACAAAACTGTACAAAACCACAAATGATATGATGCTCGATGAGCAAATGGGAATTGTTTTGTACAGTTTATTTTCGTACCCTGCCTTGAAGTAATGTATACGTAATTAACCTGAAAAATGTTATTTTGTATTCTGATGGGAACATGTAAACATTTACTGGCATCTTTTTAACCTCATTTCTCACAGGGTATAACTTTTCCTAACCTTTTTTCAAAACCAATTTAGCCACGGTTTTTGGGATCATCTGGTCACACCGCTAATCAGCAGTTTGACCAATTAGTTTTTCATTTACACGTCAAGTAGTGAAAATTTCAAGAATGTCTAGCTTTTCTGCTAAAACCAAAAAAATGAAGAACAATTCTGTGCCGGCCCAACAAAAATCCAATGGAGTGAAACGTTTTGAAGAAGAGCACGCTAGGAATATAGCCGCCGCCAAGAAAATAGTTGAGAAGTATGCTTCCAGCTCGGACGAGGATGAGGAGGAACTCAATGAAAGCAAAATTTTAGGTGCCGGAATAACATTATACCTTGTTAACTATGTATAATAATTTACTATGAAATTGTTTCAGATTCCCTTTATAAACATTACAATTTTGAGTCTGCTACAACTGATGGCAAATCGGTGATCCACCAAAAGACTGCAACATTCTTTGAAAATGCTTTACATTCGGGCTCAGCAACTTGTGTAATCTGCATTGGTAGCGTGCGCCGAGCAGATGCAATATGGACCTGCAAGCATTGCTACTGTTTTTTTCATTTAAACTGCATTCGTCGATGGGCCAATGATAGTGTTGCCCAGATGAAAGCAAAGTCCACTACTGATCAAGGATACTATAACAATCTTGGAGAGTATGTGGCACCGAAAAGGAAGCGCCCATTGCATTGGAGCTGTCCCCAGTGTCGTAAAGATTACACTCCCGAAGAAAAGCCATCGACATACGAGTGTTTTTGTGGCAAAGAAGCAAATCCGAAACCCGATTCATTCCTTTTGCCGCATTCATGCGGAGAAATATGCGGCAAAAAACTGCAACCGGCATGTGGTCACACTTGTATGTTGCTTTGTCATCCAGGTCCATGCCCACCATGCTCACAATATGCAAATACGAGTTGTCTTTGTGGGAAATCACCAAGAAAACCGGTTCGTTGTATAGACAAGGAGTGGAAATGCGAAAGAAAGGTGAGTAACTCAAGGTACAAAATTACAAACGACTAACTATTTTATACGTATTTTATTAGTGTAAGGAATTGCTCTCTTGTGGCGAACACCAATGCCAGGAGTTATGCCACAAACCTAACCACTGCCCACCGTGTACTAGTACTAGCTTGCAGTCATGCGAATGTGGAAACGAGGTGAAAAAACGTAGTTGTTCCGATTTAAAATGGCACTGTATTAAGGTGAGAAAATAATTAGATAATATGTAGTAGTATATATTTATTGTATATATGTAATCCTATTACATAAAATTGTCGTTCACTAGGTGTGCGGATCTAACTATTCATGTGGGGCTCACACATGCAAACGCGTATGCCATTCGGGGCCTTGTGGCGATTGTCCTCTGAGTCTACCACGATCTTGTCCATGTGGAAAAACTGTACGTAAAAATACTTTGTTCAAAGCCAATTTGTATTAATATTGTATTGTTATAGAAAAAGGTTGTGCCCTGCACCGAAACCATAGATCCCTGTGGCGATACATGCCAAAAGCTTTTGTCGTGCGGATTGCATGCATGCACGCAACGTTGTCATCGGGGAGAATGTAATTTGGTAGGGCTCACTATATTTCATTTTTTTTTTTTTTATATATACATATATATATCATAGCATCTCTTAAGAGATAAGAATTAAATAATTATTTTGCAGTGCTTAATCATAACAAAGAAGACGTGTCGATGTGGTATACATGAAAAAGAACTACCTTGTTGGAAAAATTTTACATGTGAAACTAAATGCAAGCAGATGCGAGATTGTGGTAAACACGCCTGCAATAAAAAGGTAAAGTACATTACACGCCGAACTCTTTTCCAAAAGTAGTAATTTAAAGTCCAGATCGTAAATCCCATTGTTCTCTATACTTTATTTAACAGTTTATAAAAGGATGCACGAAAAAATCATTGCACTTAAAACTTTATATGTACATAAAATATATTATATATGCATACTTATAAATATATTATTTCAACTCAAAAGTTTACTAAAATCTGTAAAAACAATATATTTAATTTTAAATTTCGCATTTACTCTACTACCTACCAGTGTTGCGATGGACGAACATGCCAGCAATGTGATAAAATCTGTGGTAGACCACTCACTTGTCAGAAACACAAATGCCAGTCGGTTTGTCATGAAGGACCCTGTTATCCCTGTACGCAGCAGTCGCAAGTGAATTGCAGATGTGGAAAAACATCGAAGCGTGTGCCATGTGGACGTGAACGTACAGCACGTGTTATGTGCATGGAATTATGCCGGTAAATTCAACATTACCTCATTGTTATATGGATATTCTACCCACAGATTAACATTAAAATTACCAGAATCCCTTCCAAATGTCACCATCCTAATAAACATCGCTGCCACAAAAATGAATGTCCACCTTGTAATCAAAAATGTGGACAACCAAATACTACAACAGGATGTCAGCATACTTGCGAAGCCAAATGTCACGCTGCGGTAAAAGTTGTTAAGCAAAATCCAATGAATGGAACTACGAATGTTTGGGATTTAAATAAAAAGGTAAATATCCATAGTTCACAGACACATATGTGTAAGCCTTTGAAAGGAATGTTATTATTTTCAGTTTGAACTTAAAACGTTACCTCACCCATCGTGTGAAAAACCAGTGAGTGTTACTTGCATCGGAGGTCATGAAGTAGCTGACTGGCCTTGTTGGAACTCTAAACCGACATCTTGTCAACGGATGTGCAATCGTGAATTGCGCTGTGGTAACCACAAATGTGAACTAGTATGCCATTCGGTACCGGACTTGCAAAATATGAAGGTAGGATTTTTATTGTTCTTATAGCCCTGGCAAATGTTGTGCTTCAGATACTGTAATAGCTAAAAAAATTAGAAGCGCAGCTAAAAAAAAAATAGAAACGCATTGTCGTTGATTTCTGGAAAGGATATAAAAAATACTGAGGAAGCATATCGAGTGCTTATATTCAATACCCTTTATCTGCAATTTTCACAAAAATTACTTTGTTATGTTAGAACCCATCTGGGGCTTACCTGTCATCACTGATCGACATATATGTTAATTCTGACTTTGCAGCACTAATATCACCGATTACAGTTAAGTCTTGGTGGATTTTCTTATCAGAATCCCATTTTTTGGTTTAGATCCGATCATTGGATCATGAAGAAATTAACGGTACTCCGAATTTTTTGTATGAGAATTGAAGTCTGTTTTGTTTTTTGCTTAAAAAGTACTTGTTTTTTTTTTTTATGTGTACCCTTTCGTACGACACCTCAATTAAAACCTTTTGTAATTCGGGTCGAGATAAAAAAATGTCCACATATGTATCTTACGATAGCCCAGTTTCCCGCATCCATACTTGCTTTTGGTGCATTCCATTAATGGTTGCCCGGCCTACTCAAATCCATACTTCCACTCCAAATAATTACGACTGAATTCCTATATAAACCCAACGCTTTTCAACTTTTGGTTTTCAGGAACAATTGGGATGCGCCCGATGCCAAGAAGGCTGTAATGTACCACGTCCCAAGGGCTGCGTTCATGCCTGTCCGCGGCCGTGTCATCCGCCACCATGTTATCCGTGTGACAAAATTATCAAAAACAAATGCTACTGCGGATTAACACAAGTACTGCACAAATGCTCCGAGTTTTTTTCAGAGGATGGTACTGAAGAAGAAATAATTGCCCGACAAGAACGTTTAAAAAGCTGTGGCAATCGCTGCCTTAAAAATGTAAGAATACCTTAATACAATTTTTTTTTTTAAATGTGTGTAGATAACAAATTTTTAATAATACGTTTCAGCTTCCATGTGGACATCGCTGCCACACTGCCTGCCATCCAGGAAAATGTCCGAATCCAGAACTATGCCGCAAAAAAGTACGCATATTTTGCGAATGCAAACGGCTAAAAGCCGAAATAGCTTGCGATAAACACCGCGCCGGTCAAACATCGATTCCATGCGACGAATTGTGCATTGAAACACGCGCCAAATTAACAGATCAAAAGAAGCGCGAAGCTGAAAAATTACGCCAATTGGAAGAAGCTAAAAATCGTGCAGAAGTTGAACAATTTGAAAAGAAATTTACCAAGCGCAAATATAAGGAACGTAAAGTCGTCGTGGAAGAGACGAAAAGAGAGATTAATTGGAAATTAGTAAGCATTTATGGTGGTATTATAGTAGCGGTTGCTTTAGCCATAGCTGTGGCATTTTATGCGGAGAGTTAAGAGATGCAAGAAATTAAATTAAAATGTGTTCATGAAGAAAACATAAGTAATTCGGAAAAACAGGATATTCAATTATTAGATTAAACTAATTAAGTTAGTGATAACCATTGATGATTAAAATATACATACATCTTTTTTATGGGGAATATTGTACCATCGGTAGGTACCCATGTGTGGTACGCATGTGTACCATAGCCCTTAAGGCCTGTATGCAGCTCTCAAGAAAAGCAAAAACTCCATATAAAATGGCGTACAAGAAATGGCTAAGAACCTTTCTTGAGTCAAATTTCCTTAAGGCAGTACGCAGTTCTTAAGAAATTTACTACGCTTTCTACTACGGTTTTCTAAAGTTTTTTGTGAAAAAAGAGCACAAGGCAACCCAGGTTTGCAATAGAAATATATGCCCGTTCCATTATTTCTTGAGGAAAGAGTGAGGTAAGAGGCTGTGAGGTATCAAAAATGTCAAAATTCCTTGGACACACACGCGAAATAATGGCAATTTTTTCTTGACCGTTTTCTTGAGAGCTGCATACAGGGCTTTAACCTACAATCGATAACAAAAAGTTTTCAGATTAATTTTTTATAATTTATTACAAAACATAAATAATAAATCTCTGAAGTTTTAATACATTTTTTCTGCTTTACCCATTCCTTTAAATGAATTATTAATTAAAAACCAAACACGTGTCTGCTTCCTTCGTTATTTTATACAATAGTTAATTTTTGTATGTAACGGTAAACAAAGTAAAAGTCGTACTATAATAAATAATTTTTACTGAATCTCAATATGATTTTTAGGATTTCTTCCTTTATGGATATTTGCAGGCCTATTCTTAACGTTACCGAACATTTTGTAACCGAAAAGTTTAAAAATTGGCATTGTAATTATAATTGTGGGGAAAAAAGACACATTTTCCAGTCGTTTTTTTTTTTTAATATTTTTCCTTTTAATCTGACTTGGCTTTCTTCCTGTAAACGCATGCTGCGACAAACACCGATGAACTTAGGAAGGTAGATATTAAGAAATTGCTAAGCAGCATGGAGTCGTTTGATTGCACATAAACCGTATAAATTCGAGCTAAATGAGATAGTAAAAATTATATTAAAAGACAAGAATTTAGAACTTGGATATCTTTAATAACTTACTCATGTTGGTGAATGCTGATAATGCCCAAGTTGTTCGACTAACAGAAGAAGCATCTTTTGAGCGTAAAATCTCTATCAACTGTAATACTTTACTTGTGGCGCCGATTGGTGTACAAAATGGCTGTAAAACATGCATTGTAAAAGTCAGTTAATATAGTAACACATAACTAATTGATCAAGTAATTTTTTGCAATTTTTTTGATCTACTAACTGCCATAACCCTCCTAAACATATCGCCATGGCTTTTTCTTTAAACTGTAAAAAGACTCGAAAGTTTCTAAACTTTTACTGAACATTAAACAAATTTATCAAACTTTGAACTTATAACACCTCCGCGGTTAGGGACGAGGCGAACTTTTTAGAAAAAGAGATAGCGCTTTACGTACAAACACAATAGCATGATAGTGCCTATGGCAATGGAGGGAGGACAAAACTTAAAAAAGCTATTTAGTTTAGTTTTAGTTTTTTAAATAGATGTAAATTCGATGGTTCATAATTTTGTAAGGTATTACTTAACTGTTTTTATTTCTTGCCTCTGTTAGTATTAGATATGTGTTTATGTATTTATATAAAAATGCTAACATAAAATAAAAACTTACCACTAAAAACGTGAGTATTATGAGCGGGAAAAGCTTAAAATATATCAGCGTTGCCACGATGGCATACAAAACCGCTACTAGTTGCGTGCGGGCGCCCAACAAATCTTGATAAAAGAACGTATAGTAAATGAGCACGTATTCTTGCAAGAGCAGTATAGGGTATTCCATATACGAGAGAAATTCATAGCTACTGCTATAGTTATATGATATCATCACAGTGTAGCTGAAAAGTTCTAGGCATAGACCAATTACGCTAATTCCTGAAATGGGCGAATGTAAGAAATGATAAGAAATATCAAGCTCATAAATAAAATATCAAACTATGTACGTAGGTAATTTACGTATAATAAATTATTATTAATACAATATTCCATATTCTCATATCTCTAGCGAAATCGTCGCGATAGACTATTATTCATGGTGTATACACTAATAAAATGATAAGAATACGAACCTTAAATAAATCGGACTTTAAAGGTGCGGCTAGCCCATTTTCGAAAATAAAACACTGTGGAACAATTTAAGGTTTTTGTTAAGGGCTTTAATTAAACTACATGGTACATATCTTCTATTTATGCGTAAAATTGCACACAGTTTACATAATTTTTTTTGTCAAAAGTTGTGATGTAGTGGGACAAAATCCGACGCAACCTTTTGGATTTAATTGATTGAGTGATATATCTATACATTTGTGATCAGGTAAATAAGCCAGCCACATTTTGATAAATTTTGATTATTTTGCTTTCGTTTATTCAATGTTTATTATTTTACCATAGAAGTCTAGCTCATTATAGGTTTGTTCGTCGAAAATCCAGCAAGAATTATCCAACACTCAAAATATCAGAGAGTAAGAAAAAATTCTCTCAAATTCTCTCTCATGTTGAGAAACTTGCAAATTTCTGCACGAACGCAAATTTGCAGGAATTTGCAAGTTTCGCTGCCAGCTGGCGTCCACGGTTGCATTTCAAACATAAAAAATTTTTATAGAATTTTTAAAATTCTTTCGGATGGCCAAAAACAGGATATACATGTATATTTCTTGTTGTTCTGACTTTCTTTAACATACATTTCAATTTCTTCATCGTACTAGCTGTCGGGTTTCTTAAATCGACTCTGGTTGCAATTGCATTCCGATTGCGAATACCATTTTTTTCAGCCGAATTAAGTTCAAATCATTGGAATTAACTAAATTAATTATATCAACAATTATTTACTTCCTTTTTTCATAAAAAAATCGCTCGTGTTTATAAATTTTTAAATTTAACGAACTAATTTATTCAAATTATTGTAGACAAAAATGCAACCATGCGCCACAACCACATGTTTTTCGTGTTTGCAAATTCTTGCTGGCAAAATTTTTTCCAGGAAGAATTTGCAACTTCTCTCCAAGAGAACTGTCACTTTGCTCTCACAATTTTTGAGTGTTGGATAATTTTTTGGTCTGCACGAACGCGCTTTGTGCAAAAATCGTGATAATTCGTACAAATTCGTACAAATTTTTTGCTCGACGAACAAACCTTATATAACAAACACCATATAAATCCAGATTTCAAACTTTGTGCAAAAATTATGAAAAATCTGCAAAGTTTCAGCTAAATTTTCAACTTTTTATTCAGATTTTTTTGAGTATGCAGTTTAATAACCCACTCAATTCTAGGGTAATAATGTGCAAGTCTTAAGTTGCTAAAAAATTGCGTTGATCTTTAATATTTTTTTTTCTGACTGCATTACAAATTTTTTCCCATACAAAATAAATTCGACAATTATTTTTTTGTATGGAAAAAACCTTTATCTAAATCTAAAAAATCTTAATAAAAAGTTGAAAATTTAGCTGAAACTTTGCAGATTTTTCATAATTTTTGCACAAAGTTTGAAATTTTTTTATTCGACACCATAGTTATATGCATGCGTAATAGCTTTACTATACATACCAAATATATATACTCATTATGTATTTATGTATTTCGGTAATTTTTTTATTATCTAAACAACTTCCAACAGTGGCATCCTTTCTTCTTTACTTACCTTGCGACGACTTATTTGCCCGTATGGTATTGATTTGTGGCACCTTAATAACCAGACAGGATGATACTGTTATCAGGCTTAGCAAATCGGCTATAACCAGCGCCCAACCTTTCGCAAAGTAGTTGGAAATAGCTTCCATTATCACTTTTATTTTCACTTACTCGAAATTAATAATAAATAAATTTTACTAATATGGCAAATGTTTGTATTTATGTATGTATAGGTTCCTTCTTATATCTTTACAAAGTTCTGCGTTATTATTTGAGTAAAATTTAGTATGAACCAAAAAGGAAACACCTTGCACAAAATCTATTGTGTCATAATTGTTATTAGTATATTTTCTCGTTATCTTGCTGATTTCATTCTATGCCGATGTCAACATTTTTCACTCTTCCGCAACACCCAGATTATTATTCACCCAGGCTCTTCGTTGGCCGTCTGATGAAGAATTACCTAAAGCGGCATTCTAATAATAATACTAATAAAAAAATATATTTAATTAAATACGCTATGAAAGAGTGAATCGAAGCGAATTCTCCTTGCCCACCAATAACAATGAAATTGTATAATTGCAAAATTCACTATTTGGGTGTGTGCATGTGTTTGTATGCACTATGAAATGCTTTTAGAAATGAGTGGCGCCACAAACAACCACAATGGGGCTGCTTTCGCCTAGTCCTCAGAAACGCTCTTTGTTTTGGTTTTTCATTGAAGAGAGAGTAGCTCAACGGCGGAAGAGGTTTGCCGGTTTACATATACATACATGCATTTACTGGGTATCTGTGTGTGTTTTTAGCATTTTTTAGAACCTGTTATCATATGATACGTCACGTAGGGTTGCTGACAGTAGAAAAGGCAACTAAATTTTAATCACTAGAATCTTTTTAATAAACCCACATCTCAGCAAAGACGCTATTTTTTGTGGGCATGCGTTTTCAATGGACTATCACAATTCAGAAAATGAATATGCATATTCTCATCTCATCTCATCAAACTGCACTAAATTTAACATAAATTTTACAATAATGCGTGTTAAGTGTGTTAAAACGAGTTATTCTTCATCATTGAAATACATCAGCCTCTCTTATTTCTAAACTATGGGTAATATAAATGCCCATTTTTGGCAACTAAGCTTCAATTCGGCATTTGAAGGTGATTGCGCACGTTGGACATTTCCATCAATTATAGGTTAGAAGTAAGAGACTGATGCTTTATGTTGATGCATTTCCGAACGGAGGATAATATTACAATCGTTGTTTTTATTCCAATCTAACTAATAAAAATACACAAGCAAATTTATGCTAAGATACATTTTTAGAAAACTGGGGGGCTCCTCTGTGATGCGCAATGCGATGCGAAAGGCAACTACGGGACTGTTCGAGGCACGTAATAAAAGCGGCATTACTGCCGCACTGATGAGAATTTGTATCACTGTTGCAACTGCCCAAATGATAACACGTTGCTAGAAATTCACACCGAATAGCCAAAATCGATACTACTAAAGTAGAAGATATCACATATAAATTTTGGTCCCGATTGGTGTCGGTTAAGACGTCTCCATAGGGTAATCTGAACTTGACCCCACCGGCGCCACGCCTTAACCGACCTCAATCGGAACCAAAATTTATATTTGATATCTTCGACTATGGTAGTACCGATTTTGGGTATTAGATGAAAAAAATAATAATTTTACCTTTTTGAGTCGCCATAGAGAAATCTGAACTGTGCCACCTGTGCGACACGCCTTAAGCGTCTCCAATCGGGACCAAAATTTATATGTGATATCTTCGACTATAGTAGTATCGACGTATGTAGGTGTTGAGGCTTAGGAAATCTGATGTAAAAATTAGCTTCCTACATTTAGGAACCACCCTAATGTGCATACATATGTATCGTTACCTTAATATAGAAATGTCCTATCTCATAAGGAAACACAAAAAGCCGTTACTAACTAAAAATTCAAAATTCACTTTTTGATTGAATGCATATCAAAATTATAAGTCCCCACATCGTTGTACGCAATGAAAAATTTTAGTTAGTTACGGCTTTTTTGCATTTCATCGACGATGTGAGATAGGACCTTTCCATATTAAGGTAACATAGTACAGTGCATAGAGTGGTTGGATAAATAATTAGGGACACATTTCTTTTTAAGTTTCGATATTTATTTGTAATGCAAATCAAAGTTTCAAACCTTGTACAAGATTTATAAATATTCGCCAAATTTCAAAAAAAGGTCAGTTCGAACAGTTTAATCAGATTTTCTAGAAACAAATTATTGTATGAAGTTTTATAGCTTATGCAATTTTAGTATAATATTGTTCAAGTTTCAAGCTCCTAAGAATTCGTGTGGGGTTTTAAGATTTTTGTTCTTGATGGTTTACGCATTTTTTTCATACAATGCTCGAAAACTTTTTATATTTGTGAAAATGTGCTATAAAACTACATACCCACATTTTTTTCTAGAAATGCTCATTAAAAAGTTTGAAATTTTGTTTACTATTTTTAGAAATTTGACGATGTTTTATAAATCTTGTATAATGTTTGAAACTTTTTTTTTTTTAATGTTAGTTCAGAATAAATAAAGAAAACTATATGGTCAATTTACACTGGGCTTGATTAAAAATTCAAAAAAGATTGGAAACCGATTCTCTTTTCCAAGTATCACTTCGATTAAGTATGAATATAAAAATAATTTGGTAAAATGGTGGTTATTGCGTTATATTATTCCCCCGCCTGTTCAATTTCTTTAATATGATCTAAAAAATAACGCGACTATAATTTTTAACATTAATATTGTTTTATCGCCAGAATAAGACTTCATTCGTTACATAATTCGATTCGAAATTTTATTACGATTGAATTTTTACATTGCAGCGCTTTTTGTACACATACCCATTAAATAATACAAATTCTACATTGTTAAAGCATCGTTTTCATTTCAATAACATCTTCATATTTGATTCTATTGTGTAGTTCGTAACAACTCATAATCTACACTTTAGCTATTATCTAATGATTTATTTCTTGATTGCTTCCTGTTTGGTTTCGACGGCCTCTGCCGGTGGATTGGCATTACGGAAGTTAGGAAACTGTTCCCAGGGTGCTGATAAATCAAACTTACGGAACTCCTGTGCCAATTCTAGTGGTTCGCATACAACGCGTTTTTTCTCATCGTCATAACGTAGCTAAATATTACAAAGTTATTACAGTTAGAATAATAGGATTTGTAAATTAATAAAATCAAATTATAGTACCTCAACATAGCCGGACAAAGGAAAGTCGCGACGTTGCGGATGTCCTTCAAAGCCATAATCAGTTAAAATGCGTCGCAAGTCAGGGTGATTTGCGAAGAACACACCATACATGTCCCAAATCTCTCGTTCATACCAATTGGCTGCCTTAAACACTTCATTGCATGAATCCAATGGTGTCAGCTCATCGGTGTAGGTTTTGACTCGTACTCGCGAATTATAGCGTAAAGACAAGAGATTGTATATTACTTCGAAACGGAACTGCCTGCTTGGAACATCCATACCGGCAATATCGACCAAATTACTAAATTGAGCCAAATGGTTGTCTTTAAGAAACTGTAGTACAGGAACTACGCCCTCAGGTGCAATCAAAATTTCAAGTTCATCACCAGCAGTCAATTGCACTTTTTGGACATATTTGGGAAGGCATTCTGCAACATAGCGTCCAAAGTTGCTTAAATTAAGTCTGACGGCTTCATCAGGCTTACGGAAGGTTGCTACAACAACATAATTTAAAAAAAAATCCGTATTGTCAACATTGTGCCAAATCTACTCACGTTTTTGCTCCGCTGCTGATGCAGGAGTGGTGCTTGAAAAGCGGATTACATTGGCTGTTACAGGTGAAGCAACTGATAATAATGATTTGTATACATAACGAGCTTTTCATTTGGAATGTAGTTACTTACCACGGTTAGCAGCGAAATTGGCAATTGTCCTGCAACCTAGACGTCTTATTATCGCTGCCATTTTGCCGTAATCGCAAGGTTAAATTTCTTTGAAATTGCACCAATCTAGTTTTTTTACAGCTGTTTATATAACAGACAGTTGTCAAATTGATGTCACATACATATATGGCAATGTTGCATTTTAAAGTTTTATAAACCTTTATTAAATTTATTAACTCGATTAAAAATAAAGGTTTATAAAATCTTTATTCATTGATTCAGCACCAATGTGAAGCTTTACTTAAATATTAAAAATCATAATTGAAAATCTTTGGCCGCAAAAATATCTCTAAATTTTTTAACCTTGACTGCTTTTACACAGTTCAAGTATTGAATTCAATTCTGCTCGCTTGTCGAAGAGAGGGGGTTAGAAGAACAGGAACGAGTACACATGTGTGCTTTTGGCATTTTCGTTGCTTCACATTTAAAGAACCAAAAACTTGAATTCAACAGAATTGAAACGTGTAAAAGCAAATAGAAAACACAAAAGAAAATGAGCAAGAATTGCTTTCAAGTACTTGAATCATGTAAATCGGGTGTTATACAAAGAACGTAAATGTATATAGATTTACGTTCTTTGTCTAATATTACATTTACCAAAGAACGTAAATCTATAAGAGACAACACGTTATAATTGTAACGAATGGGAGCATCAGGAGCGTGCTTTCTCTTTTGCCCAAAAACGTTTTCTGATTGGATGAAAAGAGAAGGCACGCTCCTGATGTTCTCACTCGCTACAATTATAACGTGTTGTCTCCTCTTATGGATTTACGTTCTTTGTAAAATGGAACAGAGCTTCATGTCAGATGCTGAATCTCGTTCCAGCACCAAGGAATTTGCAATGCAACCCTGCCTTAATTCCGAAATGGTTCCCCATTTCGTTTTCGGACCGTAGCGTATGGAATTTGTGAATTTTTTTCGAACCATAGAATTTTCAGAGATACTTGACGTTCCTAAATCTAGATTATACTGAAATTAAAACACAACAAACAAATTCGGCTATCCCAACTAAAATGAATCATTTGAAGTGGATGGGCCACTCGGCAACGATTTTTGATATACAAAGAAATCTGCGTAATGATCCACAAAGCTGTGAGGTGACATTAGTGGCTAAAGGTCACTCCGTGCGTGCGCATCGGTTCGTTCTCTCATCATGTTCAGACTTACTTCGCAATCTCCTGGTGGATATACCAATGGGGCAGGAGGCCACAATAGTTGTGCCAGACATTAAAGGATCACTTTTGGAGAGTGTGTTGGCTTTTATTTACGTTGGCGAAACAAGCCTAACCTCAACCAATCTATCAGAATTCTTGGAAGCTATTAATACTTTGGGCATAAAAAGTGCCATAAGCTTTGAATGTAACAATGCAACATTGTCTACAGCAGTTCCGGCAACAATTCCAGTAAAAACAATAACTAACATAGAGATTGCACAAGAAGAACTAATCGAGCAACAAGAAAATATAGCCGTAGAGAAAATCGAGGTATGTTCTTTTATAGTGCGATATATCTAAAAAACCCTGGAACTTTTGTTAGCTTTGAAGTTACAATTAGGTTGTTATATTAATATATAAACTGTAAAATACTCATTTCATAATAATTATTATTTTTAGACGCAAAATGTTATCCAACATGAAAGAGAGTTGGAATTTTTGGATGTCTATAACGATGCTCAACACAGTAAAATTACGTACTCCATCGAGCACATGCCGGTCGCCAGCACTGCAAATGAATATATATTAACTGAAAATTCCGGAACATTTACGTTAACTCAAAATAATAAGCTCGAAAATGCATCCAACTCTGATTCAGAAAAGTTGGTTGAGATGGAAGATACTACTGAAGATGCTCATATAATAGAGGAATACAGCAGCAACAGCGCTGATCCTATTATTGAGATCGCTGCAAATACTGCAACTTCAACCACTCCTAAAGCAACTGCCACTTTAACAAATTCTCAAGTGCCGCAACCACTTATTCAAATAAAATCAACACCAAAAATTAAAACAATTAAAATTAAATCTCAAACCAATACAGAA
Organism: Rhagoletis zephyria; assembly: GCF_001687245.7. Classification (NCBI taxonomy): domain Eukaryota; kingdom Metazoa; phylum Arthropoda; class Insecta; order Diptera; family Tephritidae; genus Rhagoletis; species Rhagoletis zephyria. The sequence continues at coordinate 47,877 of NW_016157888.1, forward strand.
ACTGATCAAATTCATCAATCATTGTATACAGCAATTGACCCCACTGCAGATCCAATATCAGTATTAAAGACTGAAGATACCTATGCTTCTCTAAATTCTGCACCAGGTGCCCCAGAAGATGGTCTCTTTTACGCTGTTCAGGCAGTAATAAATGAAGGTATGAGTTTGCAAAAGGCTGCTCAAAAATATGATCTTTCAAAAACTGTCCTTTGGCGAAGAGTACGCAAGCATCCAAATTATATGAAAACAGCTAGAGAAAATCCAGTGCTTACTATGGCCTACGAGCGTCTAAAAGGAGGCGATTCACTAAAAAATATCAGTCGGGAATTAGATATACCAATGTCAACACTACATCGACATAAGGTCCGTTTGGCACAGCAGGGACGTCTTCCGGACTATGTTTCCTTTAAAAAACGTGACGTAAATTCGAAGATTGAGTTAAAAGACAAATTAACTAAAGCCTTGCATGCCTGCGTACACGAGGGAATGTCACAGAATCATGCCGCAAATTTATTTGATATACCGAAAAGTACTCTTTGGCGTCATTTGCAAAAACGTGTAGCAGAAGCAGAGCTTTCGCAGAAACTCGAGCAGGGACACATCAAGGAGGAAGTTATATTATCTTAAAGCCAGTATTTATAGTTATTTTCTAAGAGTTTGTTAGCCATTTATAACTTTAATCTACATAAGCAATGATTCAACTAGGTTAATTATGACAACCGCATAGTTTCTTCTGTAAATAAACGAACCATACATTTTTCTTAGATTATTTCACTTCTTATCTTAACTATTTATCGAAACTAGCTCTTGCTTAAATTTATATTAAGATATATTCAAATTATCCGTCATTTCCGATCAAGTAGAGATCCGCTACTCTAATAGCTTCATTCTTAAATTGGTTATGGAGTTTCAAATATTTACATGGATTCATTTTAATTCTGTTTTCGGGTTGAGAAGATTCATTTCCGAGTTCAAATAACTTTGAATTAATTTTTTCATTTACAGCATCCCTTTTCTCTCTGCAAATAAATCAGTAAAGACTGGTTTTCACTATGTCATATTTTGACGCCAATATTTGGCGACATATTTTGACACAATTTTATCTCCTTTATCGAGACCTTTACCGATGATATTATGGGCCGAAAACTGACATACAGCCGATTTCGTAGCTCATGTACACAACTAAAGGCCTATCCTGATCCAAATCAATCGATAAACTGTTTTCTGATGCCTTTTGACAATGTGCTTTCACTTATTTGACGACAAATATCACTGGATTTGACATAGTGAAAACCAGCCTTAAAATCGCGGGATTAAGGAGCTGTTATCCCGGGATTTCGGGACTTGGACCAAGGGCTGTTGTTTCGGCGATCTAACCCCGTTTAGGTCGGCGAAACCCCTCAAACGTCAACCCAGGGCCAGAAACATACACCTTCTTCTTATGCCAGAGACGGTTGCATTCTAACTACGCCTCGGTCAGGTGCAATACCTACAACGGGTGGAGCCACCTACGCACTTGCTCGGGCTTAAGAACTCATCGGCAGTGGGCCACATCCTACGTGGCCCCATGCTGCGTAAACCGGACCACCTCCACGGCACACCGGTGTTCGCCCGAGCAAATCAGCACCCACACAGGTGGTACCACAGGGTGGTGTCCTATCCCCGCTATCGTTTAATTATTACATTTCAAAGCCCCCTCAACCACCTGAGGGAGTCACTATTGTCTCTTATGCTGACGACTGCTCGATAATGGCGTCTAGGAATGGAATTGATGACTTGTGCTCGAAAGTAAATGGTTATCTCGCCGAGCTTTCTCGCTTCGGTGAAAAACCCGAAGATCCTCAGAATAACCTTCGACAGTCTGCTCTCCTTCTCGGCGCATACAACCGCAATTGTCAAAAGAGTAAGAGCCGCAACAAAGTCCTCAAGTCGCTGGCCGGCAGCGCTTGGGGCAAAGACAAAGAAACGTTGTTGGCAACATACACGGCAATTGGACAGCCGGTTCTAAACTATGCAGCGCCCGTGTGGTCGCCGGGGACTAGCAGGACGCAGTGGATGAAGCCGCAGACCTGCCAAAACCGGCACTTCGGACAGCGATCGGTTGCCTTCTGATGTCGCCCCAACACCATCTACATGACGAGGCCCAGATGCTCCCCATCAAGGAGCGTAACACCATGCTTTGCAAACAGTTTCTAGTGGGGAGCCACAGACGTGGTCATCCAAATAGAGAGCTGCTTGCAGAAGAACCCTCGCCAAGGCACGTTAGGAGGCACCTCTTCGAAATGACGGACGAAGTGCAGAGGTTCATAAAATAACCTCTGGACCCAACTGCATACCGACATACATTTAACGGTATTCACAACGAGTCGCTCTCGAGTTATGTAGACTCTCGACCTGTGAATGCTGCTCTGGGTACACAACCAGACGACATGGCCGGGACAGAACTTTGTCTGCCTCGGGAGACCCGCACCACAATAGCCCAACTCCGCTCTGGCTATGACAGCAGGCTAAACTCATACCTCAGCAGAATAAACGACGATGTGCCCAACCAATGCCCGGCATGCGGAGAGTCGCCACACGTCTCACGGCACCTCTTCGCATGTTCCAGAACCCCACCCAGCTAACGCCCGTAACCCTATGGACAGATCCTGTTGAAGTTGCGCACTTCCTGGGCCTCACCTTACCTGTAACAGACGACAACATTGATGGATGAACCGACCCGAGCAGGGCTTGGTAGCAGCTACAACAACAACAACAACACAATAATAGACACACACGAACATAACCGCACCCTCACCACGACGCAACTCCTAGTTCCTCTAACAATCTGCTCGGTGCGTCCGAAATATACCGTAACGTGACATCAGTCAAATACAATTCCTGTCTTGGCTGGTGCCACTATGCCGTAAAATGATTCCGGACTGCGCAACATGCGAGATTAGACGAGTGATTACGTAGGCTCCTACTGTGCTGATCAGTCGCTAACCTCCCCCTCGACGCCGAAAACTAATCCCATAGGGCAGCGTCCTCATCAGCAGCACACACAGCAGGGGGCCGACAAGCAAAACAACTCCGTCACACCCCTCCAGCAACAGTCCCCAAAAATTCTTCGGGGGATATGTATGCTGTTACAACAACAACAACAACAACAGTTCAACCGTAACGGCCTTCAGAGTAAGATCAAGGAAATAATCGTATTCATGGGCCGGCATGGAATATTAATAGGTGCGGTCCAAGAGACGAAATTGCACAGCAATGCAACACTGCTGAATTGCGCCGGATACAATGTGCACCGTCAATATCGCGAGCGAGTTAATGGTGGCGGCTTATCGTTCACAACGCACCACACCGCGCAGTATCGTCTTATAGAAGCAGACATCGATGTTCAGCTCGAAATATTTAACGTTTATATAGCCCCTGTCACCAGCTGTCCGGCAGGATATGAAATAGCTGCGCTCCTCAAAGGAGAAAACCGTATGGTAGTCAGTGACTTTAACGCGCATCACGATCTTTGGCATTCAAGCCTTTCGAATGATCGTTGGGAAACATAGTTACTTGGCTCAGCAGATAGACAATTCGGTATTATGCACAATGAACGAGACACACCCACCAGGATTATGGGCAGCTGCATTAGCTCGCCTGATATAACAACTGCAAGCGCTGGTCTAATAAACAGCATAACGAGGCGACCTATACTGATCTTAGCGTCAGATCATAGTCATCTCGATTGATAAACTTGCCGACTTTGCTTCCGCGGAACACCGCGGAACCTAGATCAACTTTTCTAAAGCTGATTGAAACGGCTTCGTGGAAGTCACTGAAAACCAACCGACATTCACCTAAGTGAGCGTAAATTCCGCAGGGTTGTCACTGCCGCTGCAGCTCGCTTCATTACAGCCGAATGTATTTCGGACCCCTGTCCGAAGCGGCTGTTCTAGCGGATTAGCGTGAAACCTTTCAGGCCGATCACGAAAACCCTGCATCAGAGATCTCAATATGGAGATTCGGCAACTGGTGAACGAACATAAGCATTTGAAGACTTGCAACTTCACCTCTGGTGTGAGCAATCTTTGGTCAACCGTGAGGTCGGTGTCCATCCCGACGAAGCGTGACGACAGAGCCGAAATCTCTTTCGGAGACCGCAACGAAAATTCACACTGCATCCTCTGGCGAACAAAGACAAACGACGAGAGATCAGAAGGCTGTATAAACTTCCAACACCTAGTGGTAAGATTCAGGTATCCAACGGGAAAGCGAAAGCCTCCAATCCCATAGGTCTTCACTGCAAGTAGCTTAACCCTCTCCCCTACGAAATCCTCGGCAACCTTTTTTACCACCTGAACGAAGGTCAGACTGCAGCTGGGTATTCACGTCGACGGCGAACCACCTTCGACGGTGAATAACCCGAAAATCCTAGGAAGTACCTTCGACAGCCTGCTCTCCTTCTCGGCACAAACAACCCCAGTCGTCAATCGAGTACAGAGCCGCAACAAGGTCCTCAAGTCGCTGGCACTTGGGGCAAAGGCAAGGAAACTTTGTTGGCAACCAGTTCTAAACCATGCAGCTCCCGTGTGGTCGCCGGGGACTAGCAGGCAGCAGTGGACGAAGCTACAGACATGCCAGAACACGGCACTCCGGACCGCGACTGGATGCCTCCTGATCAGCGTTGGCACTTTGCTACGATCGTAGTAAATTTGCTACGATTTTAAAAAAATTTTAAAATTTGCTTCCCCACTACGCTTTGTCCTATTTCTGCCAAATTCACAAAGAGCTGATTAGCGGTATTGCGATGCGCGCAATCTCTGTTTTTCTCAATCGTGTGCAGGCCTGCTGAGACGGGGCCTAATGGCAGTGTTCTCGATTCAATGTGAGTTGGCAACGATGCTTTGCCTTTAGTAATAGATCCCACTAAAATGTAAAAGATTAATTTTGACATATGCATCTCATTTCGTTCCGTGTTTCGAAGAATCTCTGAAATAGCACACGTTTCTTTGCCACTGATTCATTTACGTTTATTAATCTGGATCGTTTCGAAACGTCATACGTTTACAAGAAATTCAAGTGAAAATTTTCAGTAATTCAACGCAATAAAAAGATCATTGCAAACGGTTTTTATTTTCAGCTGTGGTTGCTTTTTATTATCGTATGTCCATCCAGAATTTAAATACATTTGGTAAGTTAAAACACGTGATGGTGGAAAAATTTTGAAACGCCAAAAGAAGCGAAATGTGGAGGTTTTTCTCGTCTCGCAATCGTTCGGGGGAAAAAATGGCTGCCGCACTGCACGGGCATGGCTCCCCAATATGAAACAATGTGGAAAAATGTTAGAATCGCGTATTCCTAGTGAATTATTAAGAAAAATATAAACGTTTTGTATAATATTTAAGCATCATTGTTTGATTTTGAAGTTTAACATATATGGATTTACTGTGATGTTACTTGAAATCATGTGCGATGAGTCAGCATCGACGTCTTTCGATTTTTCTCTTTGGGCGACAAAAGTTATCTATTAGCAATGACAACGCTGACGTTGTAAATGCCACGATTTAGGGAATATGATCCAGCTCTTAATATTGCATATTTGTTTTAAGAATATTCAAAAGTAAAAAATTAGAACTCCAAGAATACAAAGCAAATTTTTATACATACATACAGTCGGTCAAAAAAGTTAAGATACAGCAAGTTTTTGCAATAGGCAACTGTTTTTTACTTAATATTTTATTTTTCGTAAATTAAAAAAAAAAATTGTTAATTCTACAACAAAAATCCATTTCTGGCAATTATTCATTAAAATAATGCACTTTTTAATTACTACATTACATTCAATTTTAGCATAACAATGTGCAAGTTAAAATATTTAAAAAATTATTGTTTGTATTGCAAAAAAATCTTTGTACCTAAACTTTATTGATTGACTGTACATATCGCCGTTTGCTGCAAGAGTGCCATAATAAAATATAAAACATATAAATAAAATACAATTAAATTTTAAGTATGCAGAAATTACCACAAAAATTTCATAGCTGTACCGATTATCAGCAGCTCCACTAGAAAAAATATATGTAATATATTGACCACACACACACACAAGAAGCCTTAGAAATCACCATATTTTTTCTCTGGACTTCGTCAGGAATAATTATGCGAATAATGCTTCGCAGAGCTCTAAACGACTTTAAATCGCTCTCAAACTCTTCTGCTATCGATTTCTCTTCTTCGAAATTTAATTTCAAACTACATACTGTTAAATAGTATGCTAAATTAGTTATTAACTTATATTTTATTTTTTGTTAAGTCTGTACGAAATATTCATTTTATAGATTAATAAATAAACATCAGTGATGACATGTAAGTCCTAGATGGGTTTTAACATCACAAAGTAGTTTTTGTAAAAATTGCATTGTAATAGAATAAATAAATAAAAAATTGAAATTGGAAAAAATAAAAATTTATGCAACTTTCTTTCCTAGTAAATTTGTTTGCTTCTCGAAGCATTGATCCATCCTTTGCAAGGCCCAGTAATCAGCGGTCGTGCTGCCGAGTTGGGCGAACGTTCCAAAAGCTGCTATTCAATCGCTTGTTTTGTATGGAAAAAGGTTTCACATGCAAATGGATTTTAACAATTCAGAATTTTTGTGAGAAAAAATTAAAAATATTTGACATTTTCGAGACCAAATAATTTGAAAATAAATCAAATCAGCTGCTCTACTGATACTACCTGTTCAATGTACCTTGCCCTCAATATTTAAATTCAAAACTTTGAACCTGTTTTTCCCGGTTTTTTTTTTGTTTTGATTTTTTGGATTATGACATTCTTGTAGCAAATGTGCGATATGTATTCGTTTACATATTTCCAAAAAAAATAAAGAAAAGTTTTTTCGGATAAAGATGATATCGACACCTGAGTGGAAGATCGACCTATGTATCTCGGCTGCCAGTTCGAAAACGGCCTATCTCAGAAATCTTTTCAAAAACGCTCTATTTCAGAATTCGGTTGAAAAATGTTAAAACAAAAAATAAAATAAATAAGGCTGGTTCAGCCTTATGAGTTTAATTTTCCCGGAACCGGTTCACTTTTCACTTTTGGTTTCCATGTATTTACTATGGGGCGGAATACAAATTTTTGGGTGAATTTTTTTTCGGGCGAAACTCAGAATAAGGCAGATTTCAATGCATTAAATTGGTTATTACAAAAAAAAACATTAATATATACATGGTTTTCTTACAATTATAGACCCCTTTGCTGATGCAATCAAGGGTGCTGATGATGATGTTCAAGACGGTCTTGTACACATAAGAATTCAGCAGAGAAATGGTCGAAAGACACTAACGACAGTGCAAGGATTATCGTCGGAATATGATTTAAAGAAAATTGTGCGATCATGTAAAAAGGTGATATATTTTTATATTTGTATATTATAAATAATACCTAACTAACTAACTGTAAATTTGTGCAGGAATTCGCATGTAATGGCACAGTAATTGAACATCCCGAATACGGAGAGGTACTACAGCTCCAGGGCGACCAACGTGAGAACATCTGCCAATGGTTGACAAAGGCTGGTCTTGCGAAACCTGATCAGTTAAAAGTACACGGCTTTTAAATTAATCAACGAAGGCCAGCAATTTGAAACAACCAACAAAGTCAGCAAGCAATTAACAAACAGTCAAAGAAGCAAAAAAGTAGAAAAATTCAAGTCATTCGTCATCAGAAACTGTAATAAGAATACATTATACAATTGTGTGCTTTTTTAAGTGCAACATTGTATGATATATTGTTAATTTTGCACATAAATATTTGCAGCAGTTATTTAAACTCACTAAACGAATCGTTTGTGTTTTTTTTAACAACAATACACAAAAGACTTCTTTTGATGAACATAATTAACTCAACGCATAAAAACGAACTAGTTTATGAAGCTGTTATCCGCTAAAATATATCTCGTAAAATAAACCATTTTATCCTTTTTATATGCTAAAAAAAATCCCATTGGATTGACACACAGAATGATTGATTGATTAAATTTACTCTACTTCCAATTTACATGGTTACTTTTTCACAAAAACTTTTTTAATTCAAATTCAATAACAAAATGTTGAAATTAGTATATATTATGAACCCCTTTGAATGTAGTCAAAATAACGATAATAGTTTATTATGGAAAACCGTTTGGCAGAGGTACAAGCGAAGAATGCTCGTATGATGAACGGCATTGCACTCAATACAAAACTATGAAAGAAGAAGACTATTATTATTAAATTTGCAACTACGTAAATTAATATGAACAAATGAATAAATAATTTAAAACGATTATAATTTTCTTTCAAATAGGATATGATTATTATATATAGAACCTTGTAAGATGGGCGTACGAAAATATGAATAAATTACATACAGAGTAATTGGAATGGAAAACCGGAATGAATTGTCTTTTTGGGTTTTTTTTTTAATTGGAAACTTAAACCTACCTGCTAGTAAGCTCCGTTATATCGACCATGTGGAGACGCTTGCCATCCGTAATCGACCAAATAATTTGTTAAATTTTGTAGTAGTTGTCTTTAAGTTCCATTCGGTTTTTAAAGCTTAAACAGACGGTAGCGTTGATCCGGACTAACTTGGGGGGGCTACTCTGTATTGCGATGCGAAAGAGAAATGCGATGCGATAGGTAAATACGTCGTAAGAAACGCGTGGCGATTGCCTATCGCATCGCAGTACAGAGTAGCCCCCTTGGATTTAATCCGGATCAACTGCAGTTAATTCCCGAGGTGATCCGGATCAACGCTGCCGTCCGTTTATGCTTTTAGAGAGTAATCTACCGACATTTGTACAAAGCGGAATTTTGAACATTACGGCAACGAAATGTAACTTAGTACATAGTTTAGTGTGGATCCCATGTTGATGTAATTTTTCATCCCTGGTGAAAACTACGATGACGTCAGTGTTTGACGTGTGAAACGCCAGTGGCCCTTAACTTCCTTACATATTTCGAATGACACCAAACTTGACAAGGCATGGCGGAAATATGCTCTAGCAACGATGTAATAGTTTGCAATAGTGTTTGTAAATTTTCATCAGTGTTGCAGTATTGCAGCTTTATTATGAGTCTCGAACTAGCCAATTCCGACCCTGTCGGAAAAATTAACCAACAAGTAAAAGCCAGTTTTAGAGGGAAATTCTCGTTCAATTAACTTACCACTTGTAGTTGAAAGAAAAACCCCAATTTTTTATTTGTGAAATATTATATTTATAATATTTTTTATTTAATATATTCATAATAATCGGCATTTAAAATAATTCATACGCATATAATTATAACATGCCAAACATGTTAGCTCAATTGTTGAATATTTCCCACACACACACACCACAGTTTGATTGCATTGAGAAAAATACAAACATTTTTCTAATCCAAACTGAACTATAAACGACTAAGTTATGAATAAACGTCTTCATAGGCATGTACAAGGATAGATGTTGAAGTGTTAAAAGTATTTGTATGTATTTTCTTGAAAAGGGGAGTATTAAAGTTTGCTGTGGTAAAAGTTAATTCGGTTCTTGCATCGTGATTCGTAGCGTATATATCTTCGTCCTTATGGGTTTTAGTTCAGTTTCGCGTTCTCGTTTTACGTTCAGGTTGCGTTTAATTTTTCTTGTAAAAGCTCTGCGCAAATAAACACTCTGTAATATCAATTCTTTTTCTGTACTGTAGTTTTAGCTCTTTGCAGTGTCCGTTGCGCTCCGTTAGCGTTTGGCTCCGTTTGTGTATTGGGGTACTTGGTCTCAAATTAGTCATTGTCTACAAGTGACATTCTGTGGCTTTATTCATATTGTGGTGACTAATGATGTGACAGAGTGATTGTGAAGGTCTGAGTCGGTTGGGTTGGTGGTGATTGTTCATTGCTGAAACACCTTTTTTTTATATATTCTTCGTTCTTACTGTATCTAGCAGTTTCCGTTTCAACTCCGTTTGCGTTATGTATCCGTATTGTTTTCTGCGGTCAGTTAGTTTCATTATATTTCTTGTACAATTAAGTAATGGAACGTTATTGTTATGGTTTTAATTTGGTTTGCTTTATGTTTATGTCTGTGAAAAAGAAAAACAAAACACGCTCATTAACCTGTAACGATTAGTGCTGGAATCATATACTTTACAAAAATGTTTAGTAAATAGAAACTGAAGACGGTCATTTGAATAAAACATTAGTGAGCAGTCTTTTTTTTAAACATTTAGATTAAAAAACAAACAAAATGCACTTACCGTTTAAAAATATTTCACATGGATATTGTCAGTTGCGGATTGTAAAGAAAGAAATAAAAGTTATATTTTTACCTTTCCTTTAATTCCTTCGAAGACGCTTCCTTCCATTGTCATCACCATCTCCATTACCTCTCTCTTCTGCTTCCATTACCTGAGCATAACACAACATATAATTTTATAAAAAAAAATTTCAAAAAATTATCTTAATAGTGTATACCTTTATTTTTGTTCCACAAATTTCCGCACCATTCAATTGTTGAATGGCTTTTTGTGCGCTTTCTCTATCTGCGTACTTTACATAGCCGCAATTTTTATTTGGCAACAAGTACACATCAATTAGTCCCTTCCAGCATGAAAATACGTTTTTCAATATAGACTGTGGTAGGTTCTGTAATTAAAACAGTAAATTTCCTATGTAATGGACTTAATTATAAAACAGTTTATAGCGCTAATGCTGCAAAAAGTAGAGCTTTCTCCGAGTATATCTATTTCTTAAATTTCTTAGACTAATACCTGTCAGGTTCAAAATCTTTATTTAAAGATAACTGAAGAACTATTTTGAATTTTAGCAAAATAAAGGCCCTGTCATGTATGGCTACCAGTATCGAACTTTGTATTATGTATGTATAGGGATGAATCTAAGTATTTGCCCCTGCAGAAAATGTGACTAGCTCAGAACTAGCGTAGAACTACATAGACCGTTTGCGTCAGTAGTAGATCTAGCTCAATATCCAAGCAATGCTTTCAACTGTCCAGTTTTACACGGCGATGTCCTTGGCAGTGGCAATTGTCGCCCACTGCATAACTTTTCAACTAGTTGCTGACCGGTTCCGTGTCGGACAGTTTTTTTTATAAGGAAACGTTTTTAAGATTCGCTTTTTGGATATCTCTTCAGTCTTTTCTTTTCTTTTACAAATTCCACGCTTGTTACATTCACACGCAACAATTTAAATTCATTAAATCTGAAAACTCACAACTGCCTACACCGCAATTTGAATTCGCGACCAACGATGCTTCGAGTCGGAGGTCTTCTCGCTGAGCTACTTTCATATTGTAAGAGAAGTGAGAATTTCAACAAGTTTCAACTGTCCCGCTCTGCAGCAGTTTTGCACTAGTTCAGATAGTTCTGAAATATGTAGTTCGGAACTAGCGCTTTACCATACTGTCTCTAAATTTTACTGCAGAGTGGCATCTTTGCTCCAATACAACACATTTATGTAAACAAATAAAAAATCGTCATAAGCGGGAAACAAAAAACTGCGCTACTAGATTCAGTAGCCAGTTGTCATGCGTTAAGCGTAATGCCATAAAACTAGCCTTTAAATGTCTGTACAAAAAATCATTTGCTGTAGACACAAATAAAAATTAAATATATGTATGTACTTACAGCAGCTAATACAATAAACAATCGTTGCGCAACTGGAGTTTCGGACGACACCATTGGCTGAGCAGGTGGTAATGCAACACTGCATATTGAATCTTTTTTAGTTCGCTCTACAATAAGGGATTACATATTTGTAAATAGATTTTAAAATTAAAACCATATATAACATACTATCAATAAACGAAGTATCCATTCGTGCTGAACTCATGCCTGCCACTTTAACAATGAGTCGTTCCCCTATTGGGTATTCCAGCCCATGCAATTTATCTCTAAAAATATAACCAAAAATGTATTAAACATTTATTGAAATACCCAAAGTAGGATTTGTTCGTACTTTGCGTAAATAGCGGCTTCTGGATTATCGTAAACAACAATTGCCTCGTTGGTTCTTGGCCCATCTGCAAAGAATAAAATGATTTTTTATAATGCTCAACCAAATAGGAATTTTCGAACGGACATTCTCGAGTTATTTGACAGTAATCCAAGCCTGGTATGATGTCAAATAAGCGCCACAACTGATCCTGGTTAACACAATTGCTAGCAATCACTTCTAAACATGTTGGTTGCGGAACAGGTACATTTTGCATTCGTAAAAATGCTGACATATCGTTGTTAAAAGAACAGTTCCAATCGTTATTAAAATTTCCATTATTATAAGTACCGCTGCCACTGCCTCCTCCTCCTCCTCCACCACCACTGCGACCGGAACCTATTAGGGGGTTATCATCACCTGATCTTCCATACTGATCTCGTTGAGATCGTGACGATCCTTTAGGTTCAGCAAACACAGCTTTGTATTTGGGAGGGCAATTTTCAAAAGCTACAGCAGCATGATAGAACCTAAGTATTACATATTATGTAAACAACTTAGTAATCTTTCATCAAAAAAAGGCATTAAATACAAGCAATATTACAAATAGTAGTTGCGTTCCAGCAGCAGTGCGATTTGCAGGTTTTGCAGGAAAAGCTGTTTTCGCCGTTAATAAACCTTATGTCAGGTGTCGTACAAGAACAGCTTCCCGTAAAGTCCTGAAAATCGTACTTCTGCTGGAACGCAGCCAGTAATTTCTGGTCTATTACTAACTTTGTAAATCGAACATATCCAAATCCTTTAGGTGATCCGCTTGATTTATCTTTGACAATCGTTACATTTTCCACATCTCCCCATTGTGAAAATTCATTCCTTATTTCCTCTTCCGTTGCAGATTTGGATATAACAATAAATAGGCGAACATATTTTTCCTGTTCATTTTCACTTTTATTAGATCCCTGGTTTCGGCTAAATAAAACAGATTTAAAAAGCTTAACTTCAAAATTACCAATCATATGACTTACTTTGCAGCAACCAACACTTTCAAGGTTCGGTCCATTTTGCCGATTGTTTTGCCATTCATCTCTTCTTGTGCTTTAGCCGCATCCGAAGTCTTCGCAAATTTTACATAGGCAATACCTTTGTTTTCGCCCGAGTTTTTGTCCTTCACTACCCAAATATCTTCGATTTCGCCATAGGACGAGAATGCTTCACGAAAATCATCTTCTGTATGAGCTTTATTACAAATTATAAAAAGTCGCGACATTGGTGGATCGTCATCACTGGAATAATCTCTGCCGCCACCTCCACGTCCACCATCTCGGTGACCATCACGGGATTGCGATCGATAATCGGACATTATAGAGCTTTATAAGGTTCAACCTGAAACTTATTTTTTACCAAGCTTTTGGATTACAGCAAATGCGAAAAATTTTCAGGTTGTTCTAGATAAAATGGCGTGGATAAAATGTATGTATACCGGTAATAGATATGTGTTTGAAGAACATAAATCGATAGAAGAAAATCGAGTACGCGTTACAACTAAAGGACCAAATACCCCACATAAAAGGGCCTACACACGGATCGATTTATCGGCGAACCAGGTGGCCAACCATTAGAAGTTGGTGGTAAAGAAGCCGTGTGTAGGCAAGTCGTTCGTCAGCTTGGGATAAAATCTAAATTTTTTGATTTTTGAGGTAGATTGGTCAAGTTGGCAACTTAAAATGCGATTTCATTTTTTTTAAGGCACATTAACGTTAAGATATGTTTTTCGGTTCGTTTCGCTAGTGAAATGGCGGATAATTTGTTAAAACGGGGGCGGTAGCAATAACAAATACATAAAAATGGGAGGCATTCCTAGCATGGCCTAACATGAAATCGGCCAACTAGTTGGGGCGTTTGTAGGGAATTGCGTTAAGTAGGTTGGTCAACTGGTTAGCCGATAAATTGTGAAGTAAGAGCCTCTTCACATTACTCGGTATGATATCGGATCGACGTCTTTTACTTGGTATTATTTATTTATTACAGTCATTTGACCTATATACATTCACGTATATACATTTAAAATATGTATTGCAAAAATAAACTATAATAAAAGCAAAATTAAAATTAAAGCTTAGAATAAGTTAGCCTGTTACACTTTTCCTTCTAACTGCCGTCCCTAAATTGGAGCGCTAAGCGTTGCGTTATCCATTGTCGACGAGTGTCAGCGCGCGCTATCCCCAAATCAACGCGTCGTAATTTTTGACGTTTTCTCAGATCCTCTCGTTTTTATTCTCGTTTCCTCTTTCACTTTTTTGTCCTTTCTCTTTCTTTCCGTCTTCCGCATCCAACTTCAACACGTAACGCCCTGTCAAAAATGAAAATTCCATTTGCTCGGCGTTAGCGCCGCGTTATTGTGGGATGCTTCATACAAATTGTATGGGCATGAGGATTTTTGACAGTTGTTTGGCGCTTGACGCGCCAATTTAGGGATGGCAGTAATTCTTGCACCAATATTTTAGTTCTGCCCTATTAGGGATGAAAGTTATGGGGAGTATATCGATACATCGATGTTTCGATGCATCGGAAAAATGAGCAACGATGCTAATGCAGCGTTTTTGCTGCATTTGATATACACCATTTAGCACTTTCGAACATATATTTTCGAGGAGCGTTCATGCTATCGCATTTACCAAATGTACATTTACGCGAGTTCGAAATCGTATCCTTTTAAAAAACAGCCGTGTTCCAGTCGCTTATTCAGATCCGTACCTATCACGATCAATTCGCACAGAGAATATAATGTGCAAAAAGCCCACCTGAAAATAAAGAGAAATTTTAAACAAAAAAATCAATACAAAAACTTTAATTGTTTTAACCATTACCGAAAAATTGTTTGTCGGCGTTGTCAATTAAAATTTCCTCAATTAAATAGGAAAATAAAATTATAGTTTTAAACTATGTTCACATATCAATATTATCCCAATCAAAGCTCGTTTTTTAATCACCCCGTTTACACAGGCAAATCTCAGATTATTAGTCATCAAATTTATTGTGCTTGTTATTCTCACATCTCAAGGAAAAGTTGTGTTTCTTCTCTGTGCCACCGTGATCACGTTTTTGTGCTATAATAAGCAATATAAATATATTTTAACTTAACATTTTATTAAAAATACCTTTACAAACCTCTTTTCCTTGCTAGCGTACATTTTTGTTTACTTTTACATTTGGCATTTCTCCTCTCTTTCGCAAAAACAATCGATAAAACTAGGATGGACACCGAAAAGTTATCGGTTAAATCTGAGATTATTTTATAATTACAGATTAACAAGGGACGAATTTTATATGGCTAATCTCTTGTTATAATTACAGATTAGGGTGTTAAGCTCGAAAATGAGGATAATCTACTTATATGTGAACCTAGTATAAAAAACTAAAACCTCCCTATTATAATTGCCATTCGTACTGTCATCAGGTATGTAACTTGAGAATAGAAATCGCTGCATCTTTTAGGCGCATCAATATTACATAGTTACATCCCGAGCTAATAAGAGGAAGGTAAAAACAAACAGAGTTGATCACAAATTGAGCCAGATTTCTATGAGTATCACAGCGATGTTGAATTTGCGCGACTTTTCTTTTTCCAAATAATGTAAAATAATAAATGAAATCTCGATCGGCGATCACTGAAAAGCAGCTAGCAACTGTATACGCGAAAAGGCAATGTTACCAATTTTTCTCATTAAACCATGATCAAATCGTGGACATTTTTGAACATGACAGGGTTGCTTTTAGCATTTAGACTCTTTATGCATAAATGGAGTTGCATTTACATGACGAATTTTATATGGATAAATGTACATTTGGAGTAGCAACTAGAGCTAAATGTGCTTTTACATACATCGCCAGAAAAACATCGATATATCTATGGTTTCCAATGTTTCAAAATTTTTAGCTTGTAAACCCGGTCGTTTTTAATGATTAAGTAAGCACTTTTAAAGAAAGATAAGAGTAAACTCGGAATTTCTGAATGTTCTCCAAAAGAATAATATTAAAATTCATGGCTAGTCAAAAAATTTTAGAAGCATAATGAAACTGGCAATTTAGCAATTTTAGGAAATTGTAAACATCGATGGCCAACCTCGAATTTTGAACCCATGTTATTGACGTTTCAAAATTATCGATGCATCGCTTGCATCCCTATGCGTGTTTTGTTTTTAAATCTAGCTACACGTGCGGCGCTTTTTTCGAAGGGTAGACATATTTTACATTTAAACAATGGGACGCAAAACTCACAAAAAGAAAAAGGTACAGCAGCTTGAGATCGTACCTATTGATGAAAATCCTCCACTTCCGCCTCAGAGAACATCCGAAGACGTTGTACCGAAAAGGGTAACGAAGTTAATGATATTTTCCGCAAAATTGACTTTTTTTTATACAGTGCCTTTCTTTTTTAGGAGAAATGGATTAACAAGCAACGTGTATTAGTTTTTGCAGCGAGAGGCATCAACCACCGTGACCGTCATTTGATGCGTGATATAAGAACTTTAATGCCACATCACCGACCAGAGTCTAAAATGGAACGTTCTAAAACACTTTCTGTGATAAACGACATGTGTGAAATGAAGCATTGTAATAAAACAATACTATTCGAAGGCCGTCGTAAACGCGATTTATATATGTGGGTTGCTAATGCATCAACTGGACCGTCAGCCAAGTTCCTTGTGGAAAATATTCATACCATGGCTGAATTAAAAATGACTGGGAACTGTTTGCGCGGTTCCAGGCCTTTGTTGTCTTTTGATGCAAAATTTGATGAAGTACCTTACTTGAAATTATTGAAAGAACTATTCACGCAAACCTTCGGTGTACCAAATCACCATCCCAAAAGTCAACCTTTCATAGATCATGTCTATACTTTTACATACTTGGATCATCGCATATGGTTTAGAAATTTTCAAGTCCTTTCGGAAGATGGCGGCTTAGCAGAAATTGGGCCAAGATTTGTAATGAATCCCGTTAAAATATTTGAAGGATCGTTTACTGGGACTGCTATATGGGAAAATCCAAACTATGTCAGTCCCTCGCGGCAACGTCAAATGCTCAAGAAGGCAGCAAAGGAGAGATATGTCAACCGTGTAGAACAAAAGGTACATCAAGAGGCAAACAGGCCAAAAGAAGCATACGAAGGACTGGAATATGACGAGCTATTTGAAAACGAAAACGCGTTAACCACTGCCAAATTATTAGCAGGTGAGTCATAAATATCATCAATGCTATCACTGAATTTATGGTAGTCCGAATTTTTGCTGAAATCTACGAATCCATACGTTCGTAGCAATTCAGATTCAGTGGTCGCATATTCGTAATTTCACGAAAATCGGACTACGATGGATTCAGCTATAGTCCAGCAAAGTTTTCAAATAAAAGATTTTTGAATTAAAAAAATTGTAC
The DNA here is from genome assembly GCF_001687245.7 of Rhagoletis zephyria. NCBI lineage: Eukaryota > Metazoa > Arthropoda > Insecta > Diptera > Tephritidae > Rhagoletis > Rhagoletis zephyria. Next base: position 65,267 of record NW_016157888.1, read on the forward strand.
ATGTTATTTCTTATTTCACTCGAACGCTAATAAAGCAATTTGGCTCTGTTAGTATTAATTTAAAATCTAAATTCAATGATGTAGTATTATTTATTCACTTCACAGAAAAAGCAAAGGAAAAGAAGACTTCAGCTGAAGCCAGTAAGAAAAAGTCCACTAAATCAGGTCTGACGAAGAAAATCAAAGAGAAACAACTAAAAGCTGCAGCTGAACTTATTGCAAAGAAGAAAGCAAAAGTATCAAATAAAAATAAATAACGCTAATTTGTAAATAATTGTCTTATTTATTACTGGTTCTTCATAATAAGGTATGTAGTTAAATGTGGTAAATAAATGATGTAACATTATTATTGAAAAGTATTTGTATTTTGGTACGAATTAGTTACTAGTTTTTTTCTATATTGTGCATAGACAGATTTACCTTAATGAGAATTGATTAAATTTGCTTGACAGGAATTTTTTTATGAATAGTAGTTAAATGTTCTTAATTAGCTCAAGTCTGAAATTGTTCTTAAGTGAACGCATGCACTTAATGTCTTTTACTTTGGTAGGTATATGAACCCTATTGCATTCTAATCGATTTACTTCATGTACCTCGCAAAATATGTTGAGTGTTCGCTATATAAAATATTATAAAAAATATGAAAATCTAAATAAATATCTTAAGTTAAATATAATGATGGCGCACATCAAAGCCATGCTGTTAAATATAATGTAAATTGGAGTGTTTAATTTTTAGTAAATTTTGATTTTACTCAGTGACACCATCAATGACATCAGTGCGCGGTAGTCTGGTTACGCTGAATGGTTCTTTGTTGATGGGCATCATTTCCACCACTTGTATAGGTGGTTCCTCACCGGGCTGTAGTGGCTCTTCGCCTACCAATTTAGCAAGATTGCTTTGAGCCCAACGACCGCCTCGGCCATTGATTGTTTTGTCTTCACAAACACATAGAAATAGTGTGTCTACCACCATCTGAAAGAATACGTCCAAATTAAATAAAGTCAGTTCAAGGCAGAAGAACTTGAAAAAATTCACTTACCTCAAACAATGTCAAAACAATGTGCGCTATGAAAAATGAAAAAATTATGATGATAATAACTGGCGCCATATAAAAATTCAGTCCGGGGCGATCTTTCAACATGAAAATGCCGATAAGACCGCTAACAGCTGCCACAAAAACTTTTCCAAGGAAAAGTATAAAGTCGCCAACGCTGTTTATTGTTGCCACTTGAAGCGCATTTGTTGCCATAGCATTCCATGCCTAGGAAAATGAATAGAATTTCAAACAACTATTTTACTGTGGATCTAAAAAAGGTCACCACTTACAATACCCGCAGCCGGGCAGAAATTTATGGACTCAATAGCAACAACGGTATATGCATTATGATTCAAAAACCGTATGAATTTTTCAAGCAACCAAAAACCACAAATACAGCATTTCAAGCAGCAATCTGCGCATTCCGACCCCTTGTCTGAACCCTTTTTAAACCTAAAAAAACGTAGTTTAGAAAAAGATGTTTAAAAAAAAAATTGTAGAGATATACAAATACTTACTTGGCGTAAAGATAGGTCAAAATGAGTCGAGGAATTTTGAAAATTGTTATCACAAACGAACCCTTGGCTACAGTACCCAAATGATATTTCAGTAGCTTTCCAATGGCGTAAGTGGTAGGAGTGGATGTGGGTTTTTGAAAATACCAAAAAGCAACTGCAGCAGCGAGCGCAAACTGCTGGCATGCAAAAATGAATTCAGTCGTCCAAATAAGTCCAATCACATAAATCCAAAACATACCGCGTATGGCCTTGGCTTCAGTGTATTCTACGCGTAAAATGGCTGAAATACAAAGAGCGTTAGAACACGTAACAAAGCATTTCAAATACTCGTAATAACATACATACATATATACACACATTAGACCGTATGGGCTGAAAAAAATATCAATTTGTTTCAAGCGATTTTGAGCACTCAATAGGAGAAGAGTATTTCAGGAAAGAAAAAAAAATTAACATTAATAGAAATCGGCTATTTATATAGGGTGTCGGAAAACAAATTTACACGTTAAAACTGTTTTCTGCAAGCGTTGTTGGGCGCCTGGTTCTGACAAAGTGTTCTAAATCGCTTGGAATTTTATTTTTTTTTTATGCAGTCTAATATGCATATATATGTACACACATAAAAATATATACAAAAATAGTTTTACAGCATTTTTGTAGAGTTTAAAAAATTAAATCCTTAAATATGCGGACAACTTACATTTTAGCACAGTTTAATGGACTTGCGAACGCACAATTTTAATAAGGGAAAATCAGGTATGTACTATGTTAGAAGGGAAACACAAAAACTAGCGAAAAACTAATTTTAATTACACACATACATATATGCTAAGCCGATACGAATATCGCACACATTTAGATTAGACATACATACATACATACTGCAAAATTATTTAAAACTCACTTTTTAAGTTAACTTCTGAGGTATTCTTCGGTGGAGCAATATCTGTTAGTGAAGGCTGTTGATGAGCTGCTGTATTATCGAATGGTGCAATTGGACTCTGGCCTGGCGCACTAGCTGTAGCAATACAAATCACCACCAACACCCAAAAAGCCAGGAACACTGCCAGAACAGTGAAGGCCAGTAGAGGGGCAATCAACAAACCCGGCAAATTCATCATACAAACGCCAGCTTCTTCAAAGAGTGACGACAACCCAGATAGTTTATTTTTTAGGAAGTAAATTATAACCACTAAAACTATCTAGAATGCACAATTGGGAATTATTAATTAGATCAAATACTTGCACTTGGAACTTTCTTGTAATTGGGTACTCACCAACGTTATAGTAGCTAATATGGCGAGTATATAGACAGCATCTTCGTTCCTTATAAATTCCTCCAACATGGAGTATTGAGCGTTCACCTTTGCATCGTGTCGTATGCTATAGTAGGCATACCAAAGTGCAGCCGTAAGAGCTAAACTGGCCACAATAACCAGAACACAGATAAGCCAAGAAATGATGCGAGACATCCAATGCATAAGTGTCACTAAGGCAATTGATATCACTGTTAAAGGCAAGAAATTCATTTATTAGTCGGACTTAAAAATAAAAATATGGCGAAATTATGCACGCTTATTGTTCTTATAGCCTTTTTTAATTAAGGTGCTTAGACAACTTTGGCTCTTTTACTAAGCTTGGTTCTTTTTTTATTTAATTACGAATACTCGAATGTGTATGTAAAAGTATCTATAAATAAACTTACACAATGCGAAACCGCATATAATAGCCACAATGTGCCAGGTAGAATATATATCGCCTAAAAATTGTTGAGCTACATCCCATGAGTTTAGTAATTTATACAATTCAACCGCATTTTTGCCTTTTGGCATACAGCGATGCAAGACGGGAGATCTAAGAGTTTATAAAAAAAAATATACTTAGATATAAAAACATATGTACATATCGCACACCTAGATCTAAAGTGAGCTAACTCAAAATTCAGATCGGGAAATATAATTGCTTTTGGATCGTAGCGACTCAACGCAATTAATACATAAACAGGTATTACAATAGTTTTTTATTTAGTGTATATAAGAAAAAACATTTTTATTAATTGGAGGTAAATTTTTGTTGTTTTAACAGTCAATAAATCCCCCAAAGAGTTTTTGGTAGTGATGCTGGAGTGACAGTCCTTGTCCGGATATAAATCTGCATCGTTCCGGTTACGTAGACCCGACTGTCGTAGGAACGATTGGAGGTAAGTGCTATGAATTGGTTTATGCAAAAAAATTTTGCGAATTTTTTCTTGAGTTGATCGCATTTTAGATCTAGGCATGCGATAGTATGTATGTACAAAATATGTTTTCTTACTCCTCATAGATTGGAAGTTTCGGGCATGGTCCCAAATAATTGAAAAATGTGTCAGTATCCTTGGAATTGGTATTGAGTAATGTATCCATAACGAAATCATAGCGACAAAATTTTGTGTGGGTGTCCATGTAGTATTTGAAGAGATCTTCCTTTGTTGTAATATCCCTTTTGGGACATTCTTTTACGCATATTTTAATCGACTGGCGTGGATTTTTAAAATCAAAATAAAATAACTGCGGTTTATCAATCGTGTTCATGCCGGAAAGGGGGAAATTCGTAAATTTTTCATTGCGATTTACACCACACGTGTTTCCGAATGAGTCATAACCGTTAATGACACGTAATGGATTTCCATAAACAAAGGAAAATATCGCTATAACAATCTGAAATTATATTAATTAATTAGTTCTTCTTGATCGTGTATGTATGTATGTATGTATATACATTAGGGTGGTCCAAAAATGCATGCTCTCACCCCGTAGGATTGATCTATATCGAAAAAAGTATGCCTACATTTTTTTATTTTGAAATAAAAAATATTTAGAGGTCGCTTAGAGCAGTCAAAGTTGTCCATGTATTTTTATATGGGAAAAACAACTTTTCGTAGAAATGATATAGGATTCTTAAAAATCAATATTTTTCGATCAAAAAACTCAGCTTCTCTGCAAAAGACTCACAAAAATAATACCCAATTGTTTATTTAACTATTTTTTGATAATAACTATAATTTATAGGTCCGCGAAAACCTCGAAAATACAATGGGGGACCAATACAAAATCGTCATTATTAAAAAATGGTTAAATAAACAACTGGGTATTATTATTGAAGTCTTCTGAAGAGAACCAGAATTTTTCGATCGGAAAATATGGATTTTCAAGGATTCTATAACATTTCTGGGAAAAGCGGGGGTTTCCCCTTAAAAAATACCTCTGAATATTTTTTGATTTCAAAATAAAAAATAAGGGTATTTTTTTCGATATAGAACAAGGAGATGAGGGCATTAAAATTCCGACTTTAGTTTTTTTTTTTACCACCCTAATATACATACAAATTTTTGTATGTATTGCAAATATGAATTACATATTTTTGTATAAATATATCTTAAGTAGACAAACATATAAAAACATAGGCACATATTATTTACATACAATACAAATTTATAAAGAAAACTATTACTTAAGTAGCACAAAAATCCATTAAAGAGAACATTGACATGTTATTTACATATTGACGGCTGAATGGAAGATCGACCTATCTCGGCAGCCGTTTCGAAAACTCCCTATCTCAGAAAATGGCTTAAGAACGCCCGACTTCAGAATCTGATTGAAGAATGCCCTGTCTCAGAATTTGTTTCAAAAACGCATTATCTCAACTGAAAATATATTGAAAATATGTTGTGTTTTTGAGCCGAATTCCGAAATAGGGCATTCTTCAATCAAATTCTGAGATAGGGCGTTTTTGAAAAAATGTCTGAGCTGAGTAGGGCATTTTCGGACCGGCTGCTGAGATAGGTAAATCTACAACTCAGCCGTCGATATGTAATTTCCACTTTTTTACATACTTGCATTTGTAAATACATATATACATTGCAAGAATATTTCCACAGTAACGGCCTAGTTTGTTGGATAAAACAACGGCGTTAGAAAGTACATATTAGGTAATGCATGCACGAACATACTATGTACGTATGTATGTATATAAACGCAAAATCGTTGTCAAACAATCGACATATATAACTTTTATGGTTATTTACATGGCTTTTAGAGTTGAATATGAATTCATTGTTAAAAGCATTTTTATTTTTAAAATTTTATTTTAAAGGTGGTACATATGTACATACACCAGGGTCGAGATATTTTGAGAAACCATATTTATGCTCTGATTTGTTTCACATTTGGCATGTTTAGTTGCAACGTAATAAGACCTAGATTTGCAAACAATTAAACCGCTGGTGACGCTGATGTCAAAAGTAGTACGTTTCTTCCCGTTAAAAATTCTATCATGAACAATATTAACAAAACTTTTTAAATGGATATCTTTAGTAACGTACCGCAAGGTAACGTCACGTCAGATACTTCAGCAGATTAAACATAAAGCAGAAAAGATTTATACATTTAAAAACTTACAAAATTAAGCATAAACATTTCTAATATTACTACAAAAACTTGTACGTAAAAAGTCTTGCCCATTTCGCAATGTTTTGCAATTTTGTAAGCCATATCAAAATCCACTTCTGTTTTTTGTAACGTAACGAAAGCGCGTATATTTACTAATATCTTTAAATCGCTACTAACAACAGATGCAATTTTTTTTTTACTGAATAAGGGGACATTTAATTGCTATGCAAATCTAGAAAAACCATTTTAAAATTTTGACTTTTTCAATTTTTTTTTAACATTTTGTCATGCGAGCGTCACGTAAGACCAGATTGGAAATACCCATATGTACATTAGGGTGATTCAGAATAAAATTGATTGTATTTTCTCCTCAGATCCATGCTCAAAGTTTCGTTTAGACGCCAAAATAATGTCCGCGTCGCACTTTTCGATTTCCCATAAGAATAACACAGAAAATTTGTTTTTTTTTTTACTTCTGTTTTTTTTTTATATTTAACGAACGATACGTTGTACTGATACGGAGACTTATTTGGCGTCTAAACAAAACTTTTGAGCATGGTTGAGAAAATTTTTTTTTCTGAATCACCCCAATCATATGTATGTACATATTTCCATACGTACGCACAGGGTACATAATATGCATGTTTCTAGTATCATGATGTGCTATCTTTTCACTTTTACTGTTTTAATATACATACATACGCATTTTTTCATACACTTGTGCTCAGTTAATTAGTTACCTAACGCTCGTATCTACATATATATATTTTTTTGGCAGTATAATACTTTTTTCCAAAATCTGCATTTATATTTTTTTGCTGCTTACATTTTTTAATACACAGTGTTCGTAGAAACATGCTATAAAAATACATATATATACCGTTATGTAAAAAAAAGAGGCACGACATCTTGTCCCGCTTTGACTACTTTCCTTTCGGTTGTTTGAAGTTTATTAATTTTTTGTTAAAGTCTAGTTAATTATATAATACTTCAACAACATATAAATCCACATTTCAAACTTGGTAGAGAAATTAAAAGAAATCACAAAAAACTTTATATTCATAATTTTTAGAAAAATTCCAAGTATGCAGTTTTGTGGCTTATTAATAATAATGTGCAAGTTTCAATAGGCTAAAAGTTCGTGTTGACTTTAAGTAATTTTTATCCGACGGTTTATTATTTTCTTCATAGTAACTTTATATAGCAGAAAATGCGTTGCGCCATCAGCAACAAAAAAATCAAAAATTAGCGGTATTTTGTACACTTCAAACTAGAACATTATTGCTGCGCAAAATTTTCGAATTTTTCTAATTTTTGTACTAAGTGAGGAATTTGGCGTTTGTTAGACATATGATTTTGTAGAACGGTACACATAATACCAGGGATTCCTTTATTTTATTGAAAAACTGTTAAAAAAACTTTACTGTAAAAAATGCTTTTATTTTTAATCGGAGATACTGCGAAACAGTATTTTTCGCAGTATTATACAGTTTTTTGTCCGAAAAAACATACGAAAGTTAGACATACCAAACATTTTTCTACAAATTTTGAATAAAAAATTTAAAATTCGTTGAAAATTTATAATTTTTGTATGTTCAAAGTTTAAATGTTGAATAATGTGGTGATGGTTATGTAATGTGTTACTACTTTTATAAAAAAATTATAAACATTAAATAGTAAAAAAACATTGCAAGTTGATAAAAGTGCTGTAAAATGGCCGAAACTCGCCAAAATGTAGCTTAATTAGCTGACCACAAGGGTATATGTCCATGCATACATACATATGTACTACATTGGAGCAGCGTTAACATTTATGAGTAACTAATCCACATTTAAATCCCGAGTGAGCGGATGGTGCCTTCACTTGAAGAATGTGTGAAGGGAATTGCATACTAAAATTATTATGTTTCTTTTTTTTATAACTACAAAGCATGTATACTTCTAAATCTATTTCATACTACATATGTATGAAAATAATGCTAAGAAATGAAATTCATACAATGCAAAATGCATCTACATACCCACATACGTAGTATGTACATATTATGTACCTGTGGGCATTCCATATGAACTACTACAATGACGCCATCGTCTGCGCTCAGCGTATGCATGCATTTATATACATACGCATGGATGTATGTACATACATTTTTAATAAAAAAGAAAAAATTAGTTAATAAACGATACTTGAAGCACTTTCACTTTTGCATCTACCCAAAAGCTGGCGCTCGTAATTAGCATGCAAATATTTGAAGGTATTACTTACCAAAAATAGCCAAAAGATTATAAAAATTGCAAGCCAAAATGGATCAGTACATGTCCGGTATTTAGGCCGGTTTCCTTGCGGCTCATCTCCATCTTTACTTTCAGCACAACCCATTATTTACGAACGCTAAAGAATACTTCCAATTGTTGCGGCAATTTATTTTCAATTTGTAGTTCTTTCAGCGATGAGTAAATCCAAGATTCCGTAACACCTATACGCTAATGAAAATGGATAACTTGAAACAAAAATAAGTAAAAAATTGCTTTTGTTTATACAAATATTCGACTTATGTTTGTATGCACATACATGAGTTCTTAATACTCGTACTTTGCTTTTTACCTCCTCTTTATTAATTATTTTTAGCGCGATGCTAGCGCATTACTAAGTTCAACAGGGTCGCATTTAATAACGACCAATAAGTATGGGTTGCAGCTCCACGCGCAAAAACTACCTAAAACTTTACGATTGATGGACAAACCGATTTAGGCGGCGGTTTGCCGCTCCAAGAACAAAAATATAAAACTTTAGTGCGATAGGTATCCGAGGTATATTGGTTTGGCGAGTACTTTAGCAATAAATGAATTATTTGCCGTATGATCAACAACTACTTCCAATTATAAAATGATTCCCAGAGCTAACTTATAAATTTATTAACCTAACATTGCTAAACTTTCCATTGTAGACGGGGTATTAGTACTAAATAGTTTCAGCCGAAACCCTGTTTGTGGATTGTAAAAGTGGATGGAAGGAAAATTGTTGAGTCTGTTTACAATTCTCTTCATTTGTGATAAATTTTGGAGTTTTGCTTTGTAAATAAAAACAGCCAATTTGGAAAATTTTCAAAGATGTCAATGCGACCAGATGACCATCGACGAAAATGGGACAAGACGGAGTATCAACGTTTGGCGCAAGAGCGACTCCAAACGCAAGCAGCCAAAGCTAATCAAAAAGATGAAGGTTAGATTTCCTACATATAACGCCATGGTATTTGCAAAAAAATATGGGCGTTCCATTCTTAACTTAAAACTAAACTTATTTAATGTACAAATTTGTGTTGCCCACTTCCAGAACCTGTACAACGAGAGAACCTGAAGCGACGTGACTATAAAGTTGATCTCGACAGTAAACTAGGCAAAAGTGTAGTCATTAATAAGAACACACCTACCTCACAATCTGGCGGATACTATTGCAATGTATGCGATTGTGTCGTCAAAGATTCGATCAATTTTCTTGATCATATTAACGGAAAAAAACATCAACGTAATCTGGGCATGTCCATGAAAGTGGAGCGCAGTACGGTCGATCAAGTGAAAGAACGTTTCCAGGCGAATAAAAAAAAGATGGAAGAAAAACAAAAGGATTATGAACTGGAACGCCGACTACGTGAAGCCAAGGAGGAAGAAGAACGTTACAAGGAACATCGAAAAGAAAAGCGGAAAGAACGCAAGAGAAAAGCAAATGACGATTTATTCACAGGTGAACTGTCCGATGATATGGCTGCCATTATGGGATTTTCCGGATTTGGTGGATCGAAAAAGAACTCTTAGAAAAAACCACATTGGTAATCATTTTATATTTATAATAAATAGTTGTTATTACATCAAACATTGTAACATAAATGCTAGAAAAAATATAAAAATATGAACGGGGAAAAGTCTTGGAAGCATTCGGCTGGCAGCGCCTGACATCGGGTTATTCACATGAGGTAATGACGATGATACTGGACACTTGGACTGTAGAGATTGTAGAAAAGTTTTTTTTATCAGAAAATAAAACTGAATATATTTTAGAAAATATGTACATTTACGAGTGAAGATATGCGTGTATGTATATAATTTAAACGGCTTACCACTAACGCTTTGTTTATAATTTCGGCTGCAAAACTTCGCAACATACGCGCAGGCTTAAGACCACAGAGCAGAGCTGTTCTTATGTAGTCACAGTTGATTATTTCGGTAAATTGCCTGGAGTATATTAAATAATGAACTAAAGACATTAATATATATGATTCTTTTATCTTTTGATTTTTCATGTATGTATATAAACTCATATTACATGAGGGTACTTAGTAGAACTTAAAATTAAGTACGCTTCCAATAAAAAATTTATATCAGCCACTTGTGTTTTTAAGCTTAAATTTGTTATTTAGGGTTAAAAAGGATAATTCTAACGAGATATGGTTCTCACCACCAGAATAAGAGCTATATAACTTCTAAACATTTAAAATTATATAAAAAAAACTAGGCTCAAGTTCAAATAAAGTTCTGATTGAAACGTTATTAAGTCACAATGATAGCAAAATTATACATACATCTATGTATGCAAAATTTTCCTAACTTTGATTTCTTTGACCAACATGGCGCACTTTGTATCTTACAGCAGTCTAATATGTATGTATGTATTAAATTAACGTATTAATTATTTAACAAGCCTCACCTGCATACATACGCCTTACTTCGTTTTTCAAACCAATCTGCCGGACCCTCGCAATCAATAAAGTCGTCGCGGAGTTCTGATATACAACTGCGATAATTTTCCAGATCTGCATTTCAAATAGAAAGTTTTGAGTATAGTTTTTAAACAGAGTAAGCTCATAGATGGAGACCATGTCAGTTTACCAACGTTTCGACTTGGTTTCGGCTCTGCCGCAAATTTGTTCGTCAAAGAATTCTAGTGCACGATACAGCCGCATATAGAGATTGGTTGTAGGTGACGGCACACAATCTGTGAGTGTGTCGTTTATGTGACCCAAAACCCGGTGTGTGCTGTTACACGTGTTGCCTACAGAGTCCCATGTCAATAAAAGTAATATGCGTTCCGGACTCGTCACCCGTATACAAGCCAAATGCAACATAATTTGCATCTCATTGCACAAATCGGGTTGATCACATTCATCGTCCTGAAAATTACCTTAATATTTAAATTTAGAACTTCCAGAAGGCAAAATAAATTTTTGTACCTCTGCAACACTAGAAAAACTATTTATCATGTCTCGAATAACACTATCACCCCAGAAGCAATCTGCAAATGACACTAGCGAAAGGAGAACAATCCACGAGCACACATTTCTGGTACGCATTATATGAAATTTATAAAATTTAAAACGAGTTTCGAAAAAATACGCAGCATATAAAATATAGATTATCTGCTATAAAACGACTTTTAAAGTTTTCAGCTGTTATTTTTTAATTTTCTTGGATTTTGTTATTCAACTCTTTTCTACTGTTTATGTTCTTATTTACTCATTTTATTATTCAATGTCATTTTTCAATACAGTGTCCCAAACAAGTGTTGAAATATTTTTATTAATTACAATCAAATTAAATCTAAATGCATTCCATATATCATAAACGGAAATAGAACTTCAAATATCTATTATCAATCGCCAACGAATATTAGTACAGCTTTGCTTAGTGTACAACTAGTCACAGTTAGTGTACAACAGTCACAGCTACCTCATGTTATTAAAGCGATTTAGGTAAATACAAAGCCACTTTCAATGGGAATGTCCCATGGAATGTCAAAGTAATCTCTAGGCAACGGTGTACAATGTGTAGATTTGTAATCACGAAAATGTTTTCGCAGCTGAAAATACATTTTAGTTAATTATCTGTAATGATGGCTTATAGAAGGTGCTTACTAAAAATTCGGCCATTTGATCTCGAGTTTCTTCTGTGTAATCTTCACCAATCAACATCGGAAACGATTTACCCTGATCAGAAGCGTATGTTATGAGACGGGACATGCAAAGGTCATCATTTGTTACTGAAAGGAGGAATTAATAGTTAAAAAAATATATCAAATAGAAAATTAACTTGCGTGCTTACCAGAAAAGTTCTTTGTTTCTACAGGGCGCGACAAAATGTTCTTAATCCGTGCCAATTGTGCCGTCTTAAATATCAACGGATAACGATACTTAAGTAGAGTTATAACCAAGTAGTTTCCACGGTTAGATTCAATGCGATTATCGCTAAAAATAGAATCCAATTATGATAACATAATATTTGTATATCATTTAATATACTCGGAAATGATTTCGTCCTCGGTCCGCCGTATCAGTAGTATTGGTCCATTGTAATTTTGTATAGATTCTACATTATTTAAATTACAATATTCCCTTATACCAAGCTTCACTATACCGGCCAAGCTCTCGGGCATGCGCGACTGCGCAAGATACAACACGTCATCAAATGTTGCATCTAAAATCTGCGCACAAATTTAAGATTTGTCGATATCATAGAGTAATTTGTCTTACCACTCCCTTTACATCTGGATAGAGATTCGAAGCCCATAAAGCGCTAACTCCACCAATACTCCAGCCATATAAAATAATGTCTTCGACGGCGAAACCAAGATGGTGAATAGCGAATTGCACAACGGCATCGATGGCATTTTTATCTTGATCTGGATATGGAGCACCAGAACTGCCTGCGAAACCCGGATGATTCCATCCTAGTACAGAATACCTTAACGCCAACGGTGTGCCCATTATACCGACTTCATAGTAAGCGGCATTTCCTTTTTTAATTAAAATCAACTAATTGTTTAATCAAATCAGACATACTATAAGTGATTTTCACCTTCAGAACAAATAACTAGGGTATCTCCGTTTGCATTTCCATTTTGACGATTGTCTACGAAAATGCTATCGATTTCATTGTGATCTACCGTTTTTATTTTGTTACGCACAGCATTGTGCTCATCAACCAATTTGGACCGTCCTTCAACCAAGAATGCATCTGTATTTTTAAGAAATTTAATTAGAAAATCATATTTTTTCATAGGGAATGGTATAAACATTCAACTTACGCATGTAATATTGTAAAATCTTTATATATCCGGGATAAATCATGCGTATACCAAATGTGTGTATGGCCACATATGCGGCTAGTTTGCATGGTAATGTAGCAAATCTAAATTGGCGAGGGTCGCGGCTGCTTGTAGCTAATTGTCTTTTCTTCTCATCGCTAAAGAAGTTAGAAAATGAGTTCCATTACTTTTTTCGCTACAAAGAATTTTTAATTTTCTCACCTTTGCAAGCTACTTGCATCAAAGTCTACCTGCCATGAACGAAAATCAAAGTCGAATTTCCGAATAGCTCGCTTGGCTTCATCAGAGTTGGATAACTTGGACAACTCGATAGCCTTGATCATTTTTACATACGACCTTGATTGAGAGCGACCTAAACCGCGAATACATAACGATATGACGACAATGATACCAATACTAGTGGTGAACTTGAAAAATGATGAAATGGAATCGGCAATCAAGTAGCCTCTTCTGTACAAGAAAGTTACTATAAGCGGAGATGTATAATAGCTAATGTTCCACATCAAAGAGAGCTGTAAGCAAAATCATTTTTGAGTATTGTGGTAGTTTAACCGTCTAATAAACTAGTTGTGTATGTAAATTACCGTGGATAAAATTTGATCACCGAAGCGTTCCAAGCCACCTGGTTCGTAAAGTTTCTATAGAAAACGATATAAATAATTTTTAGTTATAATATTGTTGCAAAATATTTTTTATATCCATACGTATGTATACCTTATCCAACCCATACTCCTGATATAATTTCGGTCCAAACACATAACTCAAAAAGCCCATTGCTATAAAAATCTGGGGTCAGAGGTTATTTCAAAATACCTAAATTCACTATCAAATATTCAATTAGTAAAAACACTACTGCAGCGAGCACAAACTAGCAATTTCAATGGATAATATAGCCCAAGGTGCGTCGCAAATGAAAACCTGAAATGGTTGTCAAACGACAACGAAGGGGGTCGAATAGAGGTGGGTAACTCAACTCAGAGTTGAGTTATTGAGTTGATTCCTATAAGTGAATCGGTAACTCAGACTCCCTGTCCAAAAAAAATGTAACTCAGTAACTCAGTTGATGCCGTAGGGCTCACATGAATCAATTGAATCATAGTGGCTCATATTTGTCCATATAACTCTCTCGCTTCGCCACAGTGTTTAGCATGGCAAAGTCTTGCATTTTGTTTTTGCACGAGGCGAATTTATACAAGGTGGTGGCAAGAATACAACAACAACAACCACATGTATTTTGTATTGCGGGTGTTATGTCAAATCTCACAAATTCTTATAATTTCGTTTTTTTTTTTAGTTTTTCTCGAAATATGTATGTATGTAAGATATATAAAGATGTGCATATCAAATCAATTGCCTTTCCAACCATATCCACATTTTGAAATTCGGTACAATAGGTTTCGAAATATAAGCTTTTGAAAATATTGAAAATTCCACCTTTACCCTCCCCCTAGCACCGCCCTATTAATTTGCACACAAAAAAAATTACACCTTTCAAATCAGTAGAAAGGAGCTGACCACGCCCACTTTAAAGTTTTGTTTTATCTCAACGGCCGCTATACCGCATCTATGCCTCAAAACGAGTCTACGATACGAATGAGTGTAACATACAAAGAGTCAAATGAGTTAGTTGAATGAGCTGACTCCTTAAAGTGAGTTGGAGTCATTGAGTCAACTCCTATAAATTTGATGAGTTACCCACCCTTAGGGTCGAAAATTTGTGATGAAACCGACAAACTTTCAGCTGATGAAGTTAGGGCTGCCACGTTTCAATTTATAAAATCTTTCATAATCACACCATCCTAAACAGATTTTACGTCGGTACTTATACCTTAAACGAGCCTAGTCATTCCACCAACAATGAAAACGGCCAGACATTAAAACGACATTAAAAACTAGTGGAAGCTAGTTCATGTAGGTGACACGATTATCCTTATTTTGGAGCTTAGATAGATAGATAGATAGATAGATAGTATGCACTGCGACTAATGATCTACTGTGCCCTCTGCTCTTCACAATACTTCCTCCGAGCCTAGATCCCTCAGAAGTTCCATAGCTTATTCGGGGATAGCGAGTGAATGCGCTCCAGCTGTGGCCACATTGAGCCTTTACTCCTCTCACGTCTTCTGCTGACGGCATCACACTCGATGAGGATGTATAGTGGTATTTCACTGGAAACGTCGCAAAACCGGCAGAGGTCATTTGATTGTTGTTGTTGTTGTAGCGGCTACAACAACCCCGCCCAGATCGGTTGGTATCTCAGTCGTTGCCGTCAAGTTCCACTAACGGCAACCCTAGGAAGCGTGCAGCTTCTGCGGGGTTTGCCCATAAGGACAAGGTCGTTAGGGATGTCGGGTTTGCCGGGCATGCGAAGAGATGTTTCGAGTCATGTGGGGTCTCTCCGCATGCCGGACATTCATTAGGCACATCCTCATTCAGCCTACTCAGGTAGGAGTTTAACCTGCTGCAGTAGCCGGAGCGAAGTTGTGCAAGTGTGGTGCGCGTCTCCCGAGGCAGATGAAGCTCCGTCTCGTCAATGTCCGGGGGTGGTGTGCCTAGAACGGCATTCACAGGTCTAGAGTCTACATAACTCGAGACTGAGTCCCTGTGAATGCCGTTCAAGGCCTGTCTGTAGGCTGTCGGGTCCAGAGGTTGCTTAATGAACCTCTGGACTTCGTCCGTTAGTTCATATAGATGCCTCCTGACGTGCCTAGGCGAGGGCTCCTCTGCAAGCAGCTGTCTGCACGGGTGGCCACTTCTGTGGGTCCCGATCAGGAACTGCTTGCAGAGCATTATATTGTGCTCCTTTACAGGGAGCATTTGCGCCTCGCCGTGCAGGTGGTGTTCAGGCGTCATCAGGAGGCATCCCGTCGCTGTCCTCAGTGCGGTGTTTTGTGCGGTCTGTAGCTTCGTCCACTGCGTCCTACTAGTCCCAGGCGACCACACTGGCGCTGCGTAGTTCAAAACCGGCCGGCCTATTGCCTTGTATGTTGCCAGCAACGTTTCTTTGTCTTTGCCCCAAGTACTGCCGGCTAGCGACTTGAGGACCTTGTTGCGGCTCTGTACTTTATTGACAATAGCGGTTGAGTGCGCAGAGAAGGAGAGCAGGCTGTCGAAAGTTACTCCGAGTATTTTGGGGTTATTCACCGTCGGAATTGGTGTGTCATCGACGTGAATCCCCAGCGGTAGCCTCCCCTACGAGGTCATTTGATCGTATCCCCAGCTTATATAGATGCCCTCTTAGTCTGCAGTGTCCAGTAAGAAAACCTGATAATATTCTCAGCTTCTCTTTCGGAAGGCAAATTAATCTCTTGAATCTCTTCTTGTTATAGCAGGCTTTTTGCCTGACGCATTACTACCAAACTATGCCAGTTCAAGTCCTTCATATTGTTCCTCTCCTCCCTGGTCCTGGGACCCACTCACAGGAAGGTCTCAGAACCAACTGGAGTATTGGCTACCGCCTCTCTTGCGAGTTAGTCCGCCGCTTCATTCTTCACACAGACTTCTGCTTGAAATATGCTCGCGTATTTCCCCATAGGAATGGATATCCTGGTCCTGGGTCCAGAGTTTCCAGTCCCAGTACTATCGTGAAGGAGTCTATCGAGGGCGGAGGTACTCCAGGATGCTTTACTGCTTAACTTAATTTTAAACTTCTTTTCAAAAACTATAGATATACATATGTCATCCCTCGGAAGCAAAGCTAGCGGGAGCGAGGCCCCTAGCTTCGCCATGATCTTGGAGGAAATGACCTTGCCTCTTCCATATTCCCCTTTGGCAAAACTGAGTATGCTTATATAAAAGGGCTCGAGTTCAAGGACCACTTCCAGCACTGTCGTCGGACACGTCCCCATCCAAAGTAATGTCCCTGATGCCCAGTAGGGCTCTTTTCCTAGTAAATGGAACGATGGCGGTTTTGGCTGGATTAATGCTATGCCCACACTTGGTACACCATTAAACGATGTCGCAGAGGTTGCTCTCAAACTTCCCTCTTGTCGGTCTCTTTGTCGCGTCACTATGTTCTTTGCCTTTGTTGTTATATTTCGAACTGTTAAGCAAAGTGAGGAAAGCCGTATGTAAACGGCCCTTAACTCCTTTTTGATTTGTGGCAGCGGAAGCTGCTGCTCAAATTTGACGGTTAATAATCATGTTTTTTTAATCACAAGTGTAAACCTGTTGTAAGCTTATTATTTTGACAACAGTAAACAGCCAATAAACATGACAGCAAAATTTATTCACATTTCAGCGTGTCGCGTCTTGTGAAAACTGCTCCGATTTCTTGCTGTGATCGAAAAATATATAATTTATATAGATTTTAGTAAAAAAACTCCAGTTTGTGTATTTTTTGTGTTAAAATTTGAACATTAGTAAGGTGATCTAACACAAATGTTTGCTGAATATGCTGGATTTTTTTCTGCCCCACAATTTCGCTATTGACCCCTGAAAAATATTGGACAAGTTGTTAAAAGCTGTTTTTAGTTTCACAATCTTTATATATAACGCTACGTTTATCAAGGATTTAACAAAAGTGTAAATTTAAAAACTATAAAGCACTGCTCAAGGCCGTGCGAGACACGCTCGCCACAATATGGCACCGGCTCCTCAGCCCTTGGAAGGTAAATTTCAAGGACCAATGGCCGGATACCTGCCTTCAGGGCAGGAGGGTGGCCCCCGTATGAACACAATCTCACTTGCTGTTCTAATTGATTTTATAATTCAGAGGACTTACCATGATCTCACAGTGCTCGCAGAATTGTAAGTAAATATGTACATACATACTTATATGATAAGTTCCATATTGCACCGTAGGAAGTATTCCCGTAAATATTTTTTAACTATTGCTAAATATCCGCATAACTGTATATAAAAATACATGTATGAATTTACGAACACCGATACGCTGGAAGCTCTAAGAATAAAAGTATTTTTTTTTTTTATATATTACCATAAACACAGGTTACCCCGTAAAACTGACATGGAACGAAAAATTGAGATTTACAATTTTTCGGCGCGAACTCGCCAGCTGTTTATACGTCTTATTGCTTTGGTAAAATGGGCTAACTCTGTTTCCAAGGTGGACAAATCCGCGGTATGTACAAATACGTAAATATTAAGCTTTACGTTCCTTCCTTTTACAATTATTATACTCTTCTATAGAATATCATGAGCTTCCTGGACAAGCAAAATATGCTATTCATAGAAACTGCGGATATGTTGGCGCGTATGTCACGTGAAACGTTAATCCGCGCTCGTCTGCCAAACTTTCATATTCCTGCAGCTGTAGAAGTTCTGACTACTGGCACCTACAATCGCCTTCCCACTTGTATACGCGAACGCATTGTACCACCAGATCCCATAACGCCAGCAGAAAAGAAACAGACACTTTTAAGACTAAATCAAGTGATACAACACCGCTTAGTTACGGGCAAACTGCTGCCACAAATGAGGGAATTTAAAGTGAATTCAATACAATATATGCAATAATTATGAATAATACCCTTGATGAAAATACTTTTTTCCTAATAGATCAAAAATGGACGTGTAACGTTTGAAATTAAACATGAATTCAATGTGTCGTTGACAGTTATGGGTGATGGCAGCAACGTACCATGGAGGCTTTTGGATATAGACATATTAGTAGAGGACAAAGAAACTGGCGGTAAGTACATACATCTTCTGTGGACTCATTATATAATACGCCACTGAATTTATTATTTTATTTTGCTTTTTTTGCGAATGTTTATCAGATGGCAAGGCATTGGTGCATCAACTTCAAGTTAATTATATTCACCAGCTCATTCAGGCGCGCTTAGTAGAAAATTCAAATGCACTAAGCGAGGTCTATAACTGTTTGCACTATTTTTGTCAATCTCTGCAGCTTGAAGTACTTTACACACAAACTCTACGTCTCAGCTATGAGCGTTTGGATGACAATATTAACGTTGAAGAATATATACCAGGTGTGAAAATAACTGTTTCATATTGGCGCGAACTCACCAGTAAAGATCCAAAGTCTGAGTTGGGTTATCGTCTGACGGTGCAATCAGACCCTAATGAAATTGGGCGACCACTCGCTGTGGTACATGTGCCATCGTTGGGCGCAAAAGAGTCTGCAGAGGTAGCTGATCGTGCTGTAAGATCTGATCATCTTTCTATGGAACGTCTAATTGTTTATACTGTATATATACGTTCTGTGTCACGGCTCAACGATCTTAAATTAGAATTCCAATCATTTTTAAAAGACGTTGATTGTGAGTGTAAATTTGTCAAACTTACCACTACACATGGACAGTAATAATTTCTTATACAAATTACTATTGACAGTTAATCTACAAGGAACGCCAGCAATATTGACAGTGCCTGTACTCACTCCGTGCTTGCGAGCTGAACAAGTACATATAACCATTGATACGCACACCGGCATGTTAAGGTGCCACGTGCCAAAGCATCTGGACTGCCCCATTATGCCCGAAATGCAAACTTGCTTGAACGGCGATAGAAGTAAATTACAGCAAATTATGTCCGAACTAAGGTAAATAAAAGTTTTTATAAAAATATGTAATAAATGTACACAAGCCCATGTAAATAAACTTACTCTAAATACGAGTAACTATATATTGTTTGTGCAGATTTTGGATAACTCATCGTCGTTGCGAAAAAACTTTACAGCATTTACCAGCGGCTACAACGGAGACGTTACCCTTTCTAACGTTGCCCGATAATCCGCTTATGCAACCCGGAAGACACAAAATTTATGTTAAATTGCATCGGCATCCCAATGTTATAATTGTAGGTGGCAGTACACTAAATACATATTGCTTGAGCTCACAAAAAATAAAAATTTTCTTCTTTTAGGTGGTTCAGTTAAAGGAAAAACCCAATACGCCAAATGAAATGGAATACACATTTCATTTGGGTTTTGTCGCATATCAAACTACTGAGACTGATATTACTGCAGAGGAATCACAAAATACGCGTTTGGTTTCCAGTTCGAATCCTCCTCCCCATCCCCCAACTGTAAGCGCTGAAGTACCAAAAGTATACACGAAGCTGTTGCGTCTAATCGAGTTTGATACTTTTGTCGCCACACATGGCCCAGGCACGGATGTGGATGGTAATAACTTTAAAGAGATTTTTATACTCCATTTTACTCATATTATTCTCTTTTTATTTCGCATATAGAACTGCCACCACACAAGCGTAAATCAAATAGTGAACTTGGACCACCTGCCAAGCAGCAAAAGACAATTTATCCAGCCTATTTTATACCAGAACTAGCGCACGTTATTGCGATGTGCGATGAAAAGATACCATTTTTGAATCTAGCACAGGAATTGTCGAGACGTGAAATACCAAATAGCGGCTTGCAAGTCGAAGCTAACGCTACATCTTTGGTGCTAAAAATACTTTCATTACCCATGCCGGGTCAACCACCAGTAGATCAAAAGGTAACTATTTCCGTAATAAAAGAACTATTTCCATGCAATTAATCAACCGATTCTTGTATATGTTAGAATCCAACTGGTACGTCATTACCAACTATTGAAAAAATTGTTTGGAATGATCTCATGAAGCGTTTGCTCTCGATTTCCGTTCGTTCACAAATGAACAAATCTAATCAGATACGAAATTGGGGTGTGGAGTTTGTCTTTTACAGTACTCCTTTACAAAGCACTCATCAAAAAGAGCAGGGAAATCGGCGAACTGTCTATTTGACATATGAGCAGGCAAACCACGATTTTGTCAAAACGGTAGATGATTTATTGCGTGACTGGTCAAAGATTGTTTACCTATACACATTAGTGTTTAACTTCTCCGAGCATGTAAAGAATAGTAAGTAAACATTTTTACACAAATTATATGTTTTTACGCTTTTTAGTACTTTTAACAAAAAAAAAAAAAACATTCTTCTCGGTAGCTAGTCTACGTTCGCATATGAAGATTTTAATGTAACAAAACTATGATTTTTTTAGAACGTCTAAACCTTTCTGATATGGTGAGTGTAAAGTCGTACAACTACATGAATCTGCTGCTGGGTTATGGTCCAAAAAAAGAAGTCACTTGTAATATTTATTGGTGTGCTCAGTCGAATGGTTTTCGTCTTATTTACGTTGGCGGCATATCGGCAGTGAATGCACATTCTATGATGCGAGATCAGTTAGCTTCGCATTTGAATCGCCAGAACAATCTTACACAAGTTGTACAAATATTGCATGAAACCTATAATCCGCTGAGTTCGATTGCTAAGCTGCCTATAATACCCTTGCTTGGCATTCCAGTACGTATATATTGCTCATGTTCAGTTCAGAAGCATATGCATTTTTAAATTGTTTTCTATTTATACATTCAGCGCCCTCAAGTACCAATTTTGTCATTCTGTATACTCCCACAATCGCCATGTCTCATACGGTTGGCATATCAAGCTATTTATTGTCTGGAGATACGCATGCGCAGCGGCCGTCTAGTATCGATTAGAGACGGCGCATACTCTCGTTTTGATCGCAATCTAATCGACGAATTTACACCTATTCAGGGATTGAAAGTGAGTAATTTAGCACGTATATAGCAAATACACATGGTACAATTATTACAGGTATTGCCATCCCAGAGAGTTATGCTTCACATCGAAATTCGTGCTCCCTTATTTTCATTTTGACGCAGTTCAATGTTGATTCTTTACTTTTATTTGGCTTTGCTTTTTGTTTTTGCTCAATTAAATTTTTATAATTTTTTAAAAACTAAAGAAAAAACGTTTAAAATTAAAGGGAGCCATACAAATTTTGAATTTATTTACTAAGTAAATGCTTTTTTCGGCTTTTGCAAATTAAATACATAAGTTCCCTGCCAGAAGATTTATTTGAAAAAACACGTGGACATAATATATTATATGGTATATGGGGTACGGAAATATCCTTTTTCCTAGCAGTAAACCTTTTAGTATGGGCAGGAATGATGATAAGGCAGATCGGAATATGCGCTCTCTGGGAAGACAATACCTGTACTTATTGTACCCTGGGAGATACATATGTATTTATTTGAATTTAAAACTTACACTAAATATTTACATTTTTCTTTGCAGGGCTTTCTTTTGAAACATGTCGATGAAAATGCCGTTTATCGTGGGCGCTCACAAAGTGAAGATGATAATCCACCTTCGCCTTTGGGTATGGAGGACAGTTACAGTGGTCCTGGCAGTGTATCTGGCGCAGGTACTGGCGGCTCATCACCATTTACCAGTGGCGGCATGCGTGGTCCCCAATCGCCTCGTGATAGCGGATTGCGTTTTCCCACACCACATACACCACCATCCAGCTCAAATCCCCATACGCCAGCAAGTCCACATCCATCGGCTGGCAGTGGTGGTGGTAGCAGCCAAAACCATCCAAATTACAACTTAACATCGCCGCCTGCACACCACATGCCGCACCCGTCACCCGGTGGCCTTATGCCATCGTCACCGCTAAATCCCCAACCAAGTCCACACATGGTGCATAGCCCTGGCCCGAATACGCTATATATGCAAGGACATCAGGACTCACCATTTACTGCAATGTCGCCAGCTAACACGAATTGGCCGGGTTCGCCCAGTATGCCACGGCCATCACCACGTCCTGGACAAAGTCCGGAACATAAACCAAGCGGAGGAAGTGGCACAAATGCAGGCACAACATCAACAATGTCGCGTGTGCCCTCGAATCGCTCATGGGCTGGTGCCGTGCCCACGATTCTGACGCATGAAGCGCTGGAAACACTGTGCCGGCCAAGTCCACATCCCAGCAAAGATATTACCGGCCCGGAAATAAGTCCGCTGGAACGTTTCTTGGGTTGCGTTTTTATGCGCCGCATGCTGCAGCGTCACATTCAGGGTGATGAATCTATCACACCACTCAATTCCAATGAGCCGGGTATGGTGTTGTTCAAAGTAGACGGCCTGCAATTTCAGGTTATGTTGAACCAGATGCACATGGAATCATTGCATTTGAAGGCACAGCACTTGCCTACACCACCTACGCCCGATGGCAAGCAACCATTCCAACTAAGTGCTGATGATTTGCTAGTATTGGAACAGTTCTTTGATTTGCGCGTAGTATCGCCTCCCTATCGACCAAACGCTATGACAGCCTACTGTCGCGTACTCAGTTGTCCAGGGCAGGTGCTCAAAGATTTTGTGCAAATTATGCGGCTCGATCTGAAACCTGAGGTAATGGGGGATCAATTAAAGTGGGCATTGCAATTCTGCATGCGTGTGCCACCTTCGGCAGCTATTATACCTATTGGTACACCAGGCATATATATTTGCAAACTGAAGATTCTCTTTTTCGTAAGTAATATTTATAAGAATACAAGAGTTTACAAAGAATGTTAAATAAGTAGTGGTTACCGAATGTTTAAAACAATTACATCTTTTAGCTGCAAATCACGCGCATTCCATACAAAGGAAAGGAATGGAAAGATAGCCCATCTTTGTTGTTGCCTATGGTTTACGATTTAACTTCGAATATTACACAGCTGGTTGAGCGACGCGAACAAGTGCAATCACCAGCGATGAATGCTGTGAGCGCATCGCTGCGCCGTTTCACTGAATTCGGTGTTCAGCATGGCCAGTGTTCTCTATTTCCAGCTGTACTGGAACTGCTAACCAATCTTCAACTACCCAACGATGTGCCACCACCCAATCAGGTTGGTTTTCACTTTTATTTTTAGGTATCTCATACTATATTATTATTTTTTTATTCTAGAATATTGGTCCACCAGTAGGACAAGTGGTCGGTTCTAGCCCAAATCCGATGATGCACTCGCCGATGCAACAAATGGGACAAATGGGTCCATCGCCGGTGGGTCCCGGTTACCCGCAAATGGCACAAAATCAAGGTCCACAGTGATGAAGGCGCAAACGCCGCACGGTAAACAAGAATAACAACTGTGCTGGCAGTGATGGCGGGAATCCTAATATGCAATGATCATTAATCGAGTACTTTGAAAACAAAACAGACGGGACACTAATTAATCAACCAGCTTCTACATCATAACACCAACCGAAAAATGCAAATATTAATTACATAAATTAAATGTTCGGCAACATAACTTTTATTGAAATTGCCTAAATATATCAAAAGCTGATACATATGTGTATAAAGTTTTTTTTTTTGTCATTATGCGCAAAATTAAAGCGCTAAGTTTAGATGATTGTATTAATAAAAGGATCACATCTGTGTATTAAATATACATGTATACACACAAATATTGTTGCATTGAGCCCAATTATTTCCCGAAAACCTGTCGTAAGTATGTCCATATTTTATATTTATTGTTGCCTTTGTTCTTGCTTGATTTTATATTTCTTTATTTTTTCACATGTACAAGTATATTTTTATAAATTGCTACAATCAATTGTAATTATTTTAACAGGAGGGTTTCTCTTAGCAAATAAAATGCAAGTTTATTATCGTTACCTTAATATAAAAAGGCTCTATCTAACATTTTTAGTTCTTTACAGAGTATTTATACCCACAAAAGTGGTTCAGATGTAATTTTCTTCATTGAACTGGTTTTCAATTAACATAGAAACTAATTTTTTGATGTAGTAATTGATTTTAAATTCGATTAAGTTTTGTAAGTGAGTAATCTACCGACTTTTGCGCAGAGCTGACGTTCAAAAGAGAAAATGAATTAGAGCTCTTCTATATTAAGGTACATATCGTTACCTATGTACATATATTTAAGTTTCTTGTTTGGCTTTCAATAATTCATACAGTAGTGTATAATGACTCGATAAACAGTGCGTGGAATCCGTTTGAATATTTGGTTTGGTAGCATTCAACTTCTGCTTATCACATTCACATCGATCCTTTGATCATATTGCTTGCCCTTTTAAGTAAGTAAAACGCCTTAATCGCCATTTTTTTCTACTATATCAGTATGTTGTACTTGCGCCGAGAGCTCTGTAATATCATCAATTTCAGAGATCAGATTCACACAATAACGTAAACGTTTGCTGCGCAAATAGCTGTGTGAGTTGTCGAAAACCACCGTATCTAAATATGTATGGGTATGTGGGAAAAAATTAGGGGTTTGCTTTAGTTATGTACATATGTATACGCTTTTCTATAAGCTCTGCAGCCCTTTAAGCCGACTGAGCCATGTTAACTTACATGTCGTATTGGCTCTTGTGGTGATGAAGCCCACCTCGTCCATTTCATTGGAATAGACGGTACCAAGCGCCACTTCGCTGCGTTTTTCCCCGGTCGTCTTGTCAATGCTGTATATACCGAATTTGATGTCATAGTCGAATGTGCGAAAGTCCCACGATAGCATTAGGTTTTCTTGTTTCGTTTCGGTCACATGAAAGTCCAGCTTGAGCTTGTTACCCTTACTTATTGTCGTCTCGTTATAGTCTTTATCGTTGTCATCACTGCCACTGCCGTGTTCTACAAACATATCTTGAGGAATTTTACCAGCCCAAATGATCTGAAAGGAAAGGTGTGAATGATATATGTATGTACATATGTATGTAGATTTGTAGATTTCTATTTAAATGCAATGGATATGGACGATGACGCTTAAGTGAAAACATCTTTCGGCTCGGCACCATTGGACTAACAACAATAGCGTGGCCACGAGCGCATAGGGACCCCAGGAAATTTGGTACGAAGAACTAGCGAAACTTCTTAGAGGTCTCGGGCCCCAAATCGACAAACGGTTTTAGAACAAGGGGAGTAAAAGCAAAAGTGTGTTTATTACTAAGTATATTCACAAAGCATTACAAACTGCATTTATCATGAAGTTTTATTTTTTTGAATAGGTCAACTACTCTATCTTTTTTTGGACCTTCAAACTTTTGTTGGTGTGGGCTGAACCTAAAATCTACTCCAGGTGCCTATCAAACAAAGTACAAGCTTACCGAACTACCTTCCACTGGCGTCCTTGTCTTTCCAGCGGAGCATCTGCGTTCATATGCACACAAGCGTGTTATTGTTGCCTATTACGGTATCCGACGGATGCCATCCGCACGGATCTTATCCGAATCGCACTATCATAACAAGCGAGTGTGAAGGATTAGATTCATGCGAATGACATCCGTAGGATACATGCCAATTCTGGTCTGAAGGATGGCCCTCGCACGAACCTAATCCTTCACACTCACTTGTTATGACAGTGCGAATCGGATTAGATACGTGCGGAAGGCATCCGTCGGATACTGTAATAGGCATTATTAAGTCCTAGTCACAAAGATACCTTTCTTAACTGCAGTGCAACTATACGATGGATAACGAACCCATTTTTGTCTGGTAACTAAGTGGATCGTGCAAAAAGTCGATGAAAAGTGGATAAAGTAAAATATTTCGATGGTCTTCATCTGGTGGGTAAACCCGGTAAAAGGAGAGGGAGATTTAAATCTAAAAATTTTAGGTCGAGTTTATAGAACTGCATAGCTCGACAATACTCAATTCTTACTCTATCGGCAGCGGTGAGATGCCATAACCAATCCGTGTAAAGCCTTAGACCACTGTGAAATTTAGAAATTTAGTGGGATGATTCCCACGCATTCGGCATAACAGTCCATTAAAGTGTGCATCGTCTATTCACGAGAAGATGCAGCTGCAAGCGGACGTCCATCTTGGCGGCGGCTTGTGCGCAGGGGTTGTGACCGATCTGTTACGTAAAACAAACTTCCAATGGATACAAGATTCGGATGAGACTTTCTACTTTTGACAACGACCCATGTTAACATTTTCAGAGAAATTATTTGAGGGCATGCACCTAAAACGTTTGGGCCCTTAATGGGCAAGGTGCCTTTGGCGGTCGGTTGACGTCCGCATAAGAGCAAAGGAAGACTGAAGTAATGCAATGGAAGCCTCTGTGTGGTTGATCGTCGGAAAATTCGGTCTCTACGATAAAAGGTCTGATAACCGACTGAGACTGATTGACTTCGCTTTGGCCGGAAACATAATAACTTGAAGCATAAAAAATAAGCTGGGCTCGAATCGTCACATCCGTTCACGGATCGAAAACGATACAAAAGAAAATTACGTGATACGTCAGGCAGTATAAGCTGAATGGGACAAAGAGTACGTTCACGTATGTCATGATCCGAAAAATGTATTTTTACGTGACGAATAGTACGATATCGTATGTGACGATTCGAGGACTGACAATCTCTGCGCCGATTTCAAAGCCGCTTTCGACAGCACGACAGCCAAGTTACCTGGAAGCCGCAATGTCTGAATTTTGGTGTTACCGCATAACTAATACGACTTTATGAAAGGACGTTGAGCAATTCAAAAGTAAATTGCGCATTCTTGGGCCGTGTGATGGCTTCAAAAGTAAATCCATCAATACCAACTAACCTTCGATTTGCATTCTGGATCTCCATTCTCGTCGACATAATTTCCACCAAAACATTTTGGAAATATATCAGGATTCACATGGGAGAATAAGGGCTCCTTCCATTTATCGCAGCCATTTTTATAGATTTTGATTTTGCTCATTGTGTATTCGTCCAGGAACTTTTTCACAAAGTTGAAAGCAACCGAGAAGAGTTTGGGTGCTGTAAAAGGTAAAAAACAAAAAAAAAAAACATAAACATTAGGTCTCGTTGAAAGAAGTATGTATGCACATCGATGGTACCATTGACAATATAGCACATTTTTAGCAACTCAGGATAATTGCTCTCGTACTCTTTGACCGTTGATAGAACACACTCGGCCGCTGGCCGCCATGCATATTGCTTCAAATTGGAATCAGCCATATCGAAAAAGACTACCAATTGTCGAGCTTGTGGTCCATATGTTTTGCTCTGTTCATATCCAGCTTGCATAAAACGTTCCAATAGTAAGACCAAGTAACGTTGGAAGTCGAAACGTGTGACACAGTGTAGCATACCCCAAATATCGAATTTGTAGAATGGACAAACAATAACTGCGAAAATGTTGAAATAATAAAAGTTACCAAAATATAATTAATCGAATAGCTGCACCTACTTGGCGATCCCTCGTTATCGTAACCAATCAATCCGTACGGCATATATTCCCTGAGAGCACGTGGCGCATCCCATTTCTCCAAGTTGTCCACATTCCACGTGGCTCGTGTCTTCAAACTCTGTAAAGAATTATGTATGTATGTACATACATATGTAGGTTGTAGTGGTCGTTATTTTGCGAAATAACACTGGAATTCCCAGCAAACAATTGAGTTTGATATACATTTGAGAATGATTTGAATTTAAAGCCTTTCTCAAATGTCAAACGTTTGAAAATGATTTCATATTGATTTGAAAATTGCAGCTTTCTCAATAAAAAAGGGGAGTTTGATCCCCATTTGAGAATATGGTTATCTCTCAAATCAATTTCAAAGGTTATTTATCAATTGTACTTCAAATGTGGAAATACAATTTATTAAAGGAAATGTATATTTTATATTTATTTTTCCTTCACGATCTATGATTTCTGGTTTGACCATTTTGAAATGTTGCTGTTTTATAACTGAA
The DNA here is from genome assembly GCF_001687245.7 of Rhagoletis zephyria. NCBI lineage: Eukaryota > Metazoa > Arthropoda > Insecta > Diptera > Tephritidae > Rhagoletis > Rhagoletis zephyria. Next base: position 93,831 of record NW_016157888.1, read on the forward strand.
AAAAATTTTTAAGATTTAGAGTTTTCATTTAATTTTCCTTAATAAATTTTATAAACTAAACCCTGTTGTTAAAAAATATAGGGTATTTTGTGTATTTTTTAAAATGTTGCAGACACAACTAGAGAAGCCAATCCCGCAAGCCTGTGCGATCGAGGTGATCAATCCCGCAGATTCGCAAGATTTGTGGGACTGAAAAAAATCATATTATTTCCTCTAAAAAGTTATATTCAAAATTGATATGTAAAAAAAGAGTTGATTTAGAAGACTTACGTATTTATTTTTAATTGGGTTGACTTTTTTGATAATACTTCCGAAAGAATGATAAAGTCTTTAAAGTTTCATCTTTTAAATTCGACCTTATTTTATTGCATATATAGGCATATCTCAGGGACTTTTGAAACTAGCTTAAACATCAGTGATTCTGGATTATTCAAATTTAACTAAGTTTTCCTGTTTTTCAGCGTAACCTTTTTACCGTTTGATATTTGAAAATGGTGTTAAAATAATATATATTCTATATAAGATACTCTTACACCAGAGCTGAATGTGTGCCTCTAATAGAATCAGAGCTATGAGAATATATTCGAAATTTAGCATCTGAAAGGAAGCTCAAGAAAAGAAATCAAATTTTCCGCGGGTACACTTATTTATCGATTTCTCGCGGATCCCGCATGTGTACTCCCTCATTTCTGATGGTGCGGGTTGCCGCATTTGCGAATATTAAAAAAAAGTAAAATATTATCTCACCGCTCGTAACATATGCTCGGCCGCCTCTGGATTCCATTTGCGTGCTAAATGTGAAAAAGGAAAACAAAAATGTAAACTATTGTGAAAAGGATGCTTTTGCAATGAATGAATTAGGAAGCTTGTCATACCACGCAGCCAACGTAGTAGAAAGTAATCATCATGTGTATCGTTGAGAACATCGGAAACGCTTTTGCGAAACTGTAACGAGAAATATGTAAAGTAATCAGTAAATTAATCAATTAGATTCTTTATATACAAAAATTAGCACAATAACAATACATATGTATGTATGAGGAATTTTTCGCCAACTGAAGCACCCTACACCCAAAATTAATTCAGTTAAAAAAAAAAAATCGATTGTAGGCGTGAAAATTCGGTAAAAATATTTACTTTTAAAAAACGTATATATTTACATTAGACCGTATTTCTTCCAAGCGATTTTGAACACACATTTCACTGTAGGAACGCTAAAATGACACAAAAAAACGACGAAACATAAAAAAACGTTTTTCTAGATCTGGCTATTTTCCTATGATATTTTCATTTTAAGTTTGCATTACGAATGAAAAAAATTCAAACTTTAACATGGAAAATATTACACATTTTTTTATTTATTCATCGATTTTCTTCGTTTGCAGCTTGAGTTTTTTTTTTAAGAACAGACTTTAATATGTGCAAATGAAAAAAATTTACAAAAAATCTGTTAATTTTTTCCATGTTAAACTTTGTTGTTGTTTTTTCACAAAAATCAAAATATCTTGCAAAAATTACCTAATCTAAAAAACCAAATAGGGTTTCGTAATCCACGACTAGAAGTTGAGTTCACATGTTTCAGCGTTTTTTTTTGTTGTAATTTCAAAACTTGCAATTTTCCCTACAGTGCTATGAAAGTACATATGTATGGCAGGAGAGTAAATTTTTTTTCGGCACCTTGTGAAATTTTTATAAATAGATTTTTTCTATAACTTTTTGATTTTATATCCGTTTCTATAAATAACACAGGTCAATAAAAATGGAAAAAAAAATTCTTTCTTTGCCAAAGCTTCTCAATATTGCAAAAAACACGATTTTTTGACAAGTTGACCTGGTTTCTCTCAAAATCTGGGCCTAATGGGGTTCGGGTTACGGGTTCGTATTCAGCACAGAAAAGCCTATCAAAAACAGCTTTTACATTTGCCGTACCAAAATCAGTGTTGCCCTGTGTAATACATCGTTGTAAAGGACAAAGCATTTAGTTGTATATTCAGAACTTTTATCATGTCTTATTAACTTTCCAAGTTATGTTGAAATGTATGTATATGTCTGAAACCGATACCCTCTACGCAATATAATGTGTCAGAAAAATAATCCCCATGTCAAATTATAACGCTCTGATAAGAATAATACTAACCTTTTTTCAATAAACAACAGCTAACTACTAATTTTGTAAATATTTAATTAAAGTAAATCTTTTCGGGACTCAAGTTGCCTCAATCGTGCTCGATTATTAAGCTTAGGCAAATGTGTTGATAATTATTAGAGACGTACAATGTACCGCTGGGAGAAAGCTTGGCAAATATTTACTTGACTGTTGTTGTGCTATGAAGACTTGCGAAATGGTCGCGTGGAGATCGTACTTAGTCACTTAGTTGTGAAAAGATATTTAAATACATGCTAATGCATAAAACCATGCACGATTCGTATTATTTTCAAAAATGAAGTGCCTGATTAAAAAGCTTGACCTGTAGACAATAGAGGTACATTTTTTTTTTAAGAGTTGCCACCTGTTAAAAAATGGATTCAAATGTTTTAATAAGTTAAATGAATTATCAAGAGATGGGTATCAACCGAAATGTGTATGGGTTTAATTCTTAACTACATGTAGAGGATTGCCACCTGTTGAAGAAATCAAATTCTATTGGAATTAAAGGAATTAGGTTATTGAAATAGATAGTTATCATCACCATATGGGAGTCAAATGAGAGAGATTTAAGAAGGTTTTAGCTTGTAAATATTACGAAGATGGTTGCCACCTGTTTGTAAAGTCAAACTAAGTTAAACTAAAATAATAATTGTGTCAAACCAACGGCTAACGACATCGTATTTGTTATTTTATTACAAATACATGCAATGTCAAGCAGTGATTTGTTCTGATTACATTCCTTTTAAATTAATGGACTCTTAAATTAACTCAGGAATGTTTTTACTCTTCACTTATTTCTTGATTAATATGTCCAATTTTTTCTTTTGTCTTATACCTATATTGATATACATATTTGAGTTACCTTATGCCATTTGTTAAAGTGAATTTGACTTTTTAAACATGTGGCCAGCCTTCTACCTGTCGTTGAAAAGTAAATCATTTTCAAAACCATTTCAATTGATGCCCGTATTATAATATCTAGTTCATTGAACTTATTAAATAATTTTAATAAAATTAGTAACAGGTGGCAATCCGTTAAAAAAAATAAAACTTTGTTGCACGTCTACAGGCCAAGCCCTGTCATTTGACACCTCACTTTTGAAAATAGAACGAAGTATATGTACACACCTATGTATATAAATGCCACAAGAACCCAAATTTTCAGCTTCAAACTGGATTTACAGTGAAAGTATGAAAGTTGTCCAAAAACAAATTGCATTTTTGAATTTACCGTCCTCAATTTTACTAAGAAGCGAATTTTCATTTAAATCCGTCCATAATTCTATTTTTGCCCACATTTCATATGGAAGGGAAGCACTGTGGCGCCACTTTAAATAAAAAAGTCGGTTTCACACCCATTTATTTATTATTTATTTTATGTTAAGAGAGATAGAAGCAAATTTTTTTCGTTGAAAGTTATCTCTAAATCCCGGGACTAATCCCCGGATCCCGGGATTGTGATAATGACATCTCGAAAATCCCGGGATCGTAAAAAGCAAAAAAATTAACATCCCTAGTACATACATAGATACTATTTGTATTCGAATGGAATAAAATTAGTGTCATTGTCAGCGCAAAAAAATTTTCAAAAATCAGCGAAACTTTTTAGCAACATTAGAATACTTGATAAGCAAGTGTGGAGCTCTGCACTTGATTACGCAAAAACATTGTGCAAAAATATATACATGCATACACATATGTATGTATGTATACTAAATTTTAACAATCGAGTTGATTTATCGCTTCGGCCTTGGAAGTAAAAAAAAAACTAAATACAAAGAATTGTGTTTTAAAATAATAAGTTGTCATAACTGGTTTAAGATCATTCAAACAGACATACATATGTACATTAGGGTGGTCCAAAAACAGTGAAGTCGGAATTGTAATGCTCTCACCCGCTAGGATGGTTCTATATCCAAAAAAGTATACACCTATTTTTTTTTATTTTGAAATCAAAAAATATTTAGAGGTCGCTCAAAGCGCTCAAAGTTTTCCATGTATTTTTATACGGGGAAAATAAATTTTTTCGTTGAAATGGTATAGAATTCTTGCAAATCCATATTTTTCGTTCAGAAAACTCTGGTTCTCTTCAGGAGACTTTCAACATTTAAACATTTTATTTAAACATTTTTTAATACCAACGATTTTTTATTGGTCGCCCCATTGCATTTTTCGGGGTTTTGTGGGCTTTTGGTGGACCTATAAATTATAGTTGCGATGAAAAAATGGTTAAACAATTGGCTATTATTTTTGGGAATCTCCTGCAGATAAACAGAGTTTTCTGGGAGAAAAATATTGATTTTTAACTTTTCTATACCATTTCTACGAAAAGTGGTTTTTTTCCCCCATATAAAATACATGGAAAACTTAAGGGCATATTTTTTCGGTGAGAGTATAAAAATTCCGACTTTGTGGGGGAAACATGCCTTTTTGGACCACCCTAATGTACATACACACATACCACCATATGTATAATTTTATGCATTAGCAGGATTTTAATTCTTCTTTCGAATGCTAAAAACCCGTGCTATTTAATAAAGTAACAAAAAAATATATATTTTTACATATATTTTTTATTCATTCCATTAAAATTTAACATTTTTGGAAATTTTGATAAAAAAAAATTGTTTTTCTGGAATACCGCAGGGACAACCTGTGTTCAATTTTGTTCCAAAATATTTAATACCGTAGCTCTCTACTATCCATATGAAAATAAGAAACGTAAAACCAACATTTAATTTCAAAGAATGTCTTTTTATGTATTTATTCTTATTAATATTCTTAGTAAAAACTTTGGCGACTTTAATGGCTTCCTGGCGGCATATAATTCATGTTATAGGGAAATTTCTATTTAATTCTTTTTAGTGGATAAATTACCTTTACGAAAATACAAGTTCACATTGCAGACAACGAATTTTTCGATTTTTGCCCACTTAGGTGGCACTGTGTGGCGCTTTTATTTTTTCTTTCCGATGTCAGGATTTATTTTAAAGGACTTTGTAATTTCAAAGACATGTTTGACACCAAAAATGATTTAAAAAATTCAATGCAATGTAGAATAAAAATTTGGGTACTAAATGAAAGAGAAAGTTTCTTTAGAATTCAAAAAATTAAATTTTTTTTGGATTCACAAGCACGAATAGGTAATTTTTTAAGCTGATGAAGTTGGAAGGACGAAATTATAATTTTTTCAAAAAGCGAATTTTGAAGGTTAAAAATTTTAAAAGAACATTTTCAATACTTACCAGTCCTTATGCACCAAAACATTGAATCTGATTAAATTCTACAGAATTTCCTTTTTAATTTGATATCCATACTTTTTCTCTAAGCTCATTTCACTGAATTTTTTAAATCATTTTTGGATTACTGACGTCAGAGTAAAAAACTAAAAAAAGCAATTTTACTATATTTGGCCCATGGTTTCGCAAATACATTAAGGCAGTTCACTATCTGATACGAAAATGCGAAAGGTAAAAATTAGCGTTTGTTTTGTTGCGTTGCTGTGCGTTTGTGCGAAACGATGGCACCGTGCCATATGTTTGTTGTAAAAAACTGCCGATTTTCGCACTTTCGCTCAAACGCACACAGCTTCGCATGAAAGAGTGAACTCTAGTATTGATTTTTGTGTGCAGAATTTACTATCGAACAGTGTTATATGTATAATGAGCTAGACATTTATAAAAAATTATTAAATAAAAAAAAGAAATATAGGCAATACTGGTCAAGCAAAAGATATTCTATTATTGCCATCAGTGCAAATTATCAATCCCGAAAATCACGGGATTTTCGGGACCTAAATAAGGCCGGGATCCCGAATTAACATTCCTAGTATGTAGGTATGTTCTAAAATTTTTTTATATGCGGGAAAATGCATAACACCGTAAGCAAAAAAAAAAATATAGAATCAACGGATATTTTTAGCTGCTCCAAGCTTGCACATTATTATACTCAAATTTAATAGGCCACAAAGCTTCATACCCAAAAAATTTCTAAAACTTCTGAACAAAAATATAAAAATTTGAATGAGTTTTTTTTTTTGAAATTTTTTTAATTTTCGTGAATTTTGCAAATAATTTTAAACTTTGAATTATCTCCGTATGAAGTTTATATTATAGAATGAACTATATTAAAAAAAATTAACTAAAATATTTATCAAGTATAACATTTTGTGTTTGTGCGCTATTTACGTGAACACCACTGTATACATTATTAAGCTCTGCCCCTGACATTGATGGTAGGCTATTAAATACTGTTAAAACTTTCAAGACTTGTGCGTACGAAAACCGAATGTATGTATGTTTTTTTCTAGGAAAAAATGCATTTTTGACCTTCAACATGGCTTAAATTTAGCCACGATGGAGTTGTTTGTGCTTAATTTTCAACTATTATTTAGTCGCAGTGCACTTAGTATTTCGATGTGATTGTTGTGCCGGCTAAAAACGCACACTCACTTTGGGCGGAGAAGGTGAGTATACAAACAATTGGGTGTAACATCGCGCAAAAAATGTATGTAAGCATATAATTAAGTTCAGTTTACTTGGTTGAAAACACTATACCACAATTTGTTAAATACATACACACATACTCGTACTACTTATGACCAGCGGCGTGCATTTGAAATTTCAATAAACAAATTGCTTTACATTTTTTTAATAATTTTGCTTTTAACTTCCCATATCCGCTCATTAAAATAGCAAATGTGTTTAGAATACAAAATTTTAATTATGTTTTGTATGGTATGTATGTATGTAAGTAGTTTCGAATACATATAACCGTTGCACTGTGGGAAATTTTACCAATTTTTTTTGTTAAAAATAAATATCGCTTTACAATATAGGGTTTAAAAAATGATTTTTTTTATTGGCATTTGAACTCCCACGTTTTTGTAGAAGAAAAGTTTAACCCTTGACGACCACCGAAAGGGTCGCTTTTTAGTTTTATTGAAAAAGTTTAAATGCATTTTTTTAAGAATTCGTATTAAAGAAAAAAAAAATGCCGCCAAGTTATAAAAACCATTTGTACAATGGCAATTTTTGAAAAATGTTACCAGATTATATTAATCCATCAATTGCAAGCCTGACAAGTCCGAATTTCTTAACTTGCATCCTGTATCGCAGCCAAACCTAGCCAACATTTTCTAGGCTTATACATATGTACAGTTAAAATTTAAGCAAAATTTATTAATTTATTAGATAGCAAAAAAAGTGAAATTTTATCACCAAAACAAAATCGCAATATTTTGTTATCACACAATTTTAATATCTTCTCACTCGTGACTTTAGTCTCCATATCAACTTTTTTAAAGAACGTTTTCTAATATTTTTATAGCAGCAAATAAAATTTACACTGTACATCCCACGCTCAGTCGATTTTCAATTGTACACAAATAAGGCTGCTGATTGTTTACTTGCTTATAAAAAGCAAAGTTACCTTTCCTCTGTTTTACAGCCAATAAGTATTGTCCAAAATATAGCAACAAGAAAAATGCTGATGTTAGCACCTCTAAAAACTTAGTTTTAGCCAGGAAAACAGGCATTAAGCCCATAGTGCATAGCCAAAATAATTGAGCCGGAAGTTGAATTTAGGTAATACACTCACACAATTGGAGTTCAAGGCCAATGATTTGCGTATGGTTATACTTATTAAAATAAAAAAAGTTTAGCTGGATTTATCAGATAGACATAACTACGCGATCGCCTCTTACGAGTACCAGAAAAAAACGGGCAAATATGCGTAACTAAGTACATACATACGTTTGGATAAGAAGGAATTACATGTTTACCCATTGTTTTGTTTTCCTTACCAGTGCTCGAAGAACTCATTTTCTTACGTGTTATTCCTATGGGAAAAATAAAAGCTCGATGAGCGGCCTCTTTGCATTATCGTAGAGAGGGGAGATTGTTGGGGAATTCAGCTTCCTGCGAATTTGTTAAAGTTTGACAGCTGGGCCGGACTTTCTTATATGTTTATATGATTAAAGTTTTTCGAATTTAAACGTAGGTATTTACGTCACCTTTACATATGTGTACCTTTGCACTCACATGAAAACTGCCCCTTATATTCAAACGTTTCTTCGATGATAATATAATTATTAATTAAAGTGCGATTTAATTTAATCACTAGATTATACGTTGTAGCAAATTAAAAACATGCACATTTAAGTGACCCAGTAGGAATAGATCGTGGGACTGGTTGAGAAGTTTGCAAAACTGGTTCCCAAATTTTCTTAAACTTTGAAGTTATCAACATGTAACACAAAAAACCCATTTTCGCACTTTTCGGCTCAATTATTTATTAAGCAATTTTAAATTTAAACATGTATGTACATTAGAACGTACCACCTTACAAGAAAACAGTAAAATTCGCCGTACACCCCTGAGTATAAAGTATTTTTGCAAGGCAATTTCAGAATTTTTCAGATTTTTCGGTGCCGTCTAGTATATTCGGCAAAAAACTACTGGAATAATCCAAACACTTCCTTACCAAAAGTTTAATGCTTTTTGGTGAGCTTAACAAGACAATTCTGGCAACTGTTTTCAACCCACCACTGTCTTTCGAAAGACAAACTCTTTCGTAAGATAATTGCCAATTCTGGCAACTATCATGAAAGCTCTTTACTGTCTTACGAAAGACTAATTGAAAGATCAATACAAATAAATACAAATAATTTTTAAAAATGAAATGAAATAAAAAAATGTCTTCTTAAAACAATAAAATCTAAAAAATAAGTTAGAAAAAAAAAATAAAATAAAAAAAAAGAAAAAAAAATAAAATAAATAATTTAATAAAATAAATAAAAAAAATTTATTGACATTAAAAAAAATATTTTTCTATTTTAGAAAACAATGTCTAAAAATTAAAAGAAAATTATACTAAAAAAAAAACTAATTTGTAAAAGAAAAAATAAAATAAGTTCCTAAAAATTAAATGAATTTTAAGAAAATCTTACTTTTTTAACAATATCATCTGAACATTAAAGAAAATAAAAAAAATTAAGAAAAAATACAATAAAAAATAAAATTAAAAAAAAATAATAATAATATTCCCAAATCAAATGAAATTAAAAAAAAACATATATATAAATTTTTGTTGTTAAAACAATAAAACCGAAAAATAAAAAAAAAAAACAATGAATCAAAAAATGCGCTGACTGAGGACTCGAACTCGGATCTCTCGAATGGCTCGCCTGTGCTTTATTCACTCGGTCATTGATATACAAATGATTTCTCTCAAAATAGCTCTTCACCACGAGTGGTAAATCATAGAGCTTTTTTTCTAAGACTTTTGTGCTAGAATAACAAAAAACTTTCGAACCATCTTGCCATTTGCTTTTCATTTATCTTACAAAAGACTTTTTACTATCTTAGCCAGAAATGGTCTGTTAATTTACTGACATTAGGGTGGTACGTGCGGGTAATAAGAACTGAGAGCTGATGGGTAATAGGGAATTTACATGATTCAACTTTTACAGGCGATTAGTTGAACCAAAAGTTGAACGAAAGTAGGGCGCCGACCAACTTCATTGTAAGCGATTAGTTGAAAGCCTGTTTACACCAGGCGATTGTTGCTTTCAACTAAAAATCGCCTGAAGAATCGCCTCATGTAAATTCCCTATAAGTATTAGAATGGGGCCAACGATGGAATCCAGATACTACGGAGTGTTAGTACGTACCTCTAACCACTCAGCTACAGCGGCCTTTATTAGAACGCCAAAAAAAATATACTACAAGAGAAAAATGATTAACATTGACGTGTTAACGCCATTGAACTTCAACTTTAATTATGTTTAAGTATACCAAATTTATCAGATTTATGATTATATACTTTCGAGATACGAGTAAATAATTTGAAGTTAAACCCTGTGCTACTAACTTAATTGCAGACTTCAGCAACAACAAAACACAATGAAATATTCTCAAAGCAAAAAGAAGCAACAATATATTTTATTATTGCGCTAAGGAAATCTACTTAGAAAACCGGTTGGTCTTGGAATAAAATTAAATTCACACCGTAAACGTCAATTTAAGCGATACTAAATACTTCCACTATGTCTGCTTCAAGAACGACTTGGCAAAAACCAAAGCGAATGCAGAATACAAAGTGTAAATTAAAGCTTCTTTATATGCAAAGTATGTTTTTGTATATGTACGGGTAGCTTGTATGTATGTATGTTTGTGTCTTGCTATAACCAAGCAAAAGAATTGAAAAAAAAATGGAAAGAAATAAATGTCTAAGTAGTGCACAATTGAATTGCAACTGAAGTCATTGTATAATGTAATAAAGACAAGAAACTTGATAACTTATACTATTGTGGCCATAAAAAATTCAATTTTATTTACTTATGACCGTACATAAACTTAGGGCCTATGTATGTATGTACATTCTTATACATATATATGAGGTTCAGCCGCGTGAAGAGATTTCGCGTTATTGAAGTTTATTAATAAAATTACTAAAATGTAATCTAAATGAAACCCTACCATAGGCGATTCTTAGAGATGTAAGCGCAAAATTAAAGCTCGCTCGCATTTACCAGTTAATAAGTAGTTTTTAAGCCGTGGCGTTTATTACGCATTAAAAATTACAAAATAACGAATACATTCAATCTTAGTAGGTACTTTGTTAAATATTCTCCTTAATCGCAGAAATAATGAGTCTTTTATTTCAGAGTGAATTTTTATTACTGTTATAAATATTGTAATTGCTGTAAATGGATTGTATTGTGCATAAAATTAAGTGTAATATATTAAGTTTTTTATATCAAAATTTTTTTTACTATAAAATTCAAAAAGTTGCAAAAAATAAAATAGGTCTTTAAAAGTGGTTCTACCTTAACTTGCCACTCCAAACAGCTGGTGGCTTCTTTCGAAAACTATATTCTTGGCAGAAGTCCGCTCAGATGTTCGCCACTGCCTGCCGAGTCGAGGTGTTGAATTAATACAGCAACACTGAGTACCGACTTGCCGTAATATTGGAATTCTCACTAACTACTATCGGCATTCGATTGCTTTCCATTTGTGTAGTGTGATTCAGAATGAGGTGAGCCCGAAGCCACTTGTGCACAAGACTAAATACTTATTAGGGCTGGGAGTTTTATTCGGATATTCGAATATCTTACTAAAAAATCCGGAAGATAACAAAATGAACGAATATTAGCCGGATATCCGAAACCAAAAGGATGATCACCTTAAGGCTTAAGAGTGTTTTGAAGCACCGGATGCACCGGATCGGCATAATCATATTTAGGGAAGCTGATAGTTCTTGGGCTGCCAGGATATTCTTCGCCGCAGTGTGCATTGTCCAATTTATTATACATATAGTTACGTAACTAGCTAAAAACCTACCTTGGGTTCATTGAGACATCTGACCACTTGGCCAAAGATGGCTTAGACCAGTGGTCGGCAGACCATGGCTCACTGAGCGCTCTCTGAGCACATGTGTGTTTCGCACGTACATATACGAAGAGCGGCAGCTGAGCAGTCCCTCCAGTACTGCTGGAGTCAATCGGTACTTTTGAACCGGTACTGCACCGACTCCTAGGTAAGTAGCTACTCTATTAACCCGTGGTATTGCACATGGTAATGCAGAGTCGAACCAGAGTCGAACCAGTCGTAAGCAGGATAGGGAAAAACTACGACAGAGGGCGCCCATAAATCAGGCAAGTGACTACTTTAGTAACTCCCGGTAGTGCAGAAAGAGCCGATGGTGACTACCGCCACCCACCGTTTGGCTATTCACATTACTACAAAAACTGGAATCAGCATCAGAGCCGTTGGCGATTTCCTCAAAGCAATGCCTAGTACCCTGGTAAGCTCGCTTTTCAATAGAAGCTTTCACTAGAGTTCGGCCTTTCACTGATTTATATAAACGAATTAGTTCATTATCAACCCAGTTTTTTTTGAAACGCGGTTCACAAAGTATTGCATCAATGAAGCATTACGGAACGATACGGGAAGCGGGACAATATGTAAGCATGCATTATAGTTCGATTTTCATCAAATTTTTTAATGAAAATACATCAACCGCGTATTTTTTCTTAGCAGCGTTCATTGTTGTTTATCTTTTGTGTTTGAAGCATATTCTCTATTTACCAAAAAAAATTGATAAATCAGGGATGCAGACGGAAAAGTTATGTTTCTAATAGATTTCAGGGAAAACAATTTTGCATTCTTAATTACATAAATATTGGATATTTCAGCTCAAAAAGGCAGGTAATTTTGTCTTAAGGGTGGCCGTCTACCGGATATCGGATCGGATATTTTACATGGTATCCGGAATCCGGTTGTCCGGCAAAAACTCTATCCGGCACATCTCTACTAAATAGATTATTATAGACCTGATGCCGGTGGTTATGTACAATGTAAGTCCAGACTTTTTCCCTCGTAGAGACTTAGAGTTATAATGCACAAAAATACATACGTACGAACTGTGCAAATAATGCGCAATTAGGTTTATCATTTTGCATCAAGCACTCGACGATTTCACACAAAGAACAATGAACTTAATTTTAAATGCATCACTTCGAAAAATACATACATGCAAGTAGTCTACTGATTTTTATTATACTAAACATATTATGCCAATAAAAGGCATATATGTATAAAATGTTTGCGTGAATTACAATTGTAATGGCGTTTTTTCTTAATAATCACTTATGTCGATTATAGGTTGCACATATTTTCTGTATAGATACTTGCGAGTAAAAGCTTACGATTGCACGTTTACTTTCATACTGTACATAGGCAAATGCTATAAATAGTTCAGGGGTTGGCCTTTCTACCAGTCACAGGACTCCCTTTAAGGTGCCTAATACAGGCCAATTCGAATTTTAGGAATATTTATGCATCGGCTTTGTTTTTATTCTGGGTGTTTTATTCTTGGGTCTTCAGAGTTTGGAATTCATCATCAGGATCCAAAACTTACCTTAGGTCGCGAAAATTCCTTTTTTAGTTTTAATCCGTCTCAAATAAGTTAGTTACTGATTTTAAATTTTTCTTTGAAGGCATACAAATTTAATTTTTTTTTAAATTGCAATAAATTTGAAACATTCGTACTTAATGTACCTTTAACGGAAATCATGATACATATGAGTTTTTTAAACAGAGTTCTGTTTGAGTTTGATATGTTATTTTTGAATTTAATTTTTCTATTTATTTAATTTGATGGATTCCAAGAGGTTCCAGGTCCCACTAAAGTCAAGATCAACATCATATGAAATTTATAAAAAACGCTTCTCGGAATAATAATAACTGGTGAACCCGCATGGCATTAAAATGTCCAAAATATTTCAATAAATTGATGAACTAATTCGAATTGGATTGATTTTTTTCGAACAAATGTCAACACTCCTAAATAAAGGTCAGGAATAAAACCTTTTCAAACCCATTTCGATTGATACATATCTTTTAATAATTCATTCAACTTATTGAATAATTTGAATGTAACTTTTCAAACACGTGGCAACCCTCTTCAAACATTCCAAATGTCCAAACTAAAGACTTCCTAACATTATTTCGTTTGACTGCGGTATTTTTTATATTTGATATACTTTTTGTATTAGTCAATTGAGTTAGACCTTTCAAACAGGTGGCAGCCCTCTTCAAAAGTATTTTCATGCTTAACTCTTGTTAACTCTCCTTCGCCGTGGCAACCCCGCCAAGTATAGTTCAGAAATAAAAAAATTTAATTTAACTTATTAAATAATTTGAATTTAACTTTTTAAACAGGTGAAAACCCTCTTCCAACACCAAATATTCTTAGCGTTCAAAGTAAAGATTTCTTAACACTCCTTCGTTTGACATCCATATTTTGATATTTCATATAACTTATGTATAGGTAAACTATATTCCACATTTCAAGCAGGTGGCAACCCTCTTCAAAATATTATCAAACTACTACTTTCTGAAACCCCTTTCGTTTGGCATCCATATGGTGATACATATTTCTCTTACCTAACATGATTTTATAAACAGGTGGCAACCCTCCTATAGTTAAGCTAAGAAACAAAGCTTTACGAAAACATTTCGATTGATACTTACTATCTTACTATCTACTTTAATAAAGGATTTATTTATTTTTTCTAATTTTGAATTGTGTCGCTATTGTAGATGGCCATCGATATGTACTCGTATGTATGATCAAGTATCGCTTAAGTACGAAACTGTACTGGAAAAAAATCAATAAAAAATTTTTTAAATTGTTAGATATCTACAAGTGGCAACCCTATAAAAATTCCAAGTAAAAAAAGATCCCTCTACAGTCAATACAGAGTATATTAGAGAAAATCTCGTCAAAATCCGTTCAGTAGTTTCCGAGACTATGTATTATAGATTATTTATTTAAAACAAAAGTTTGTTGAAAAGTAAGAAATTACCCGTTGGCGGCAATTTCGAAAACGCCCTATCTCAGAAAATTTTTCAACATCGTTCTATCTCAGAAAACTTTTCAAGAACGCCCTACTTCAGAATTTGATTGAAAAACACCCTACCTCAGAATTTGGTTGAATAACGCCCTATCTCAGCTTATTTCCAATGTATTTTCTTTTGAGATAGGACGTTTTTGAACCGAATCCTGAGATAGGGCGTTCTTCAACAAAATTAGAGAGATTAGATTGAGATAGAGTGTTTTTCAATAAAATTCTGAAGTAGGGCGTTTTTGAAAAGTTTTCTGAGATAGGGCATTTTCGAACCGACGGCCGGGATAGGTCGATCTTCCACTCAGCCATAGACATGTATGTTCGAAACAAATATCATATATTTTTTTCTCAGTATAGCTTGGTCACGACTACACAATTTTTTACAACCGCTGGTTTTCTCACCAGCAATAGTTTCTGAATAAATTCGAATTTATAATTAAACCTACCCTTTAAGTAACAAAAAATTACTACATATGGCGCACCGTCTTCAAAAGAGTCACAGCTCAAAATCATACGTTTGTCAGCAAATGCGAAAAACTATTACTTAGCACATGATAATCACATATGGACAAGGGCGACTTTACCTTAGGTTTTTAAAAAATAAATAAAAGCTCTGTGTATATTTTTAGCGCATAATTTCAAAAATGCCAAATTTTGAGTTGTGACTCTTTTGAACACGGTGTGCGATATATACATATTTTCAACTTTAATTGAACTAAATACTCGTAAGTGATTGCTCTATAAGATGCGAGCGTTAGTTTTATTTGATAGTGTAATACTTCACTGTTCCTTCGATGTTCAGAAAAGTGATTTTGTCTATATACTATATTTACATGCAGTGTGACTTACGACAGTTCAAAATTCAACGACGAGTACAAACAAGAAAATATACTCAATACAATATTTCTTATTCATTAGTTGGCGAAAGTACTTTGGACCTTAATTTTATGCAAGCTATTTGTAATATTTACGTATTCTCTAGATTTTTCACATAACACACGTTTGACATATGGATTACAATATTCATACATATGCATTTACATACAAAATAGGTGGTACCAGGTGGTATGAATTAATTTTTATTAAAATTTCCATAGTAAAAAATGCTTTAAAATAGCTTTGCGATTATTTACATTAGGCGTGTTTTATTTGACGAGAAAAATAAAGCTATTAGCTTATTTTGTATGGAAGACTTAGCCAATATAGTTATGTTCCTATCTATCCTATCTATCCATTCAATGATTAATTTTGTGCGACAAAATGTTCATGGGCTGGTTTAAAATGGCTGAGATCTCCAGTTATATACATAAATATGTATAGCCAGAATTGTTTGTGATATCACCTACATAAGTATGTATGTACGTGTGTATATATGCATCATCCTAACACTTGTTTCCGGCAACTATCCAATGCATATTATACTATTTATGTCTCCATTAAACGTTTGTATATATTTAGAATACTAAAAAATCAAAATCATCTAAAGACGAAGAACCGGAATAATTGATATCCATTATGTGACCTCGAATTGATCGCATTTAAAGTTTTTGCTTATTATCATCTACCTAATAAGCAGGAAGCTGCCAAGAGTGTTAATAAATATAAAGAAAATTAAATAAGCAATCAACTAGTTTTTAGTGATCTGCTTAATTTTGATATTTAGCTATTTTAATTAACCAGTTCATTTTAAAAGTTCTATTAAAAGTCATCATAATCTATATAATTTATATGTATTCACCTATTGATAATCTCTAAAATTGCATAACTCTTTAAAATCGATAGACGGTGCCGGCTTCTAATTTTCTGCATCTTAATGAAAAAAAATGAAAGTTAAATTAATTATGCAATACCTTTATATTTGCGAAGCAATAAAGACAAAGAATATCTACATTAACATCGCTAAATATGCGCTTTGTGAAATATATACTTGTATATTAGGGGGGTTCAATTTGTGTGCTCGATTTTTTCGATTATGTGCATATAGCGACGAAGTGTAATTCTAAACAAATTTGTCAAAGAAACCATAGGTCGTGAAACAATTTGGAGTTTGTCAAATTGCGAAAATAGGCTTCGAAGCATTTTGCTGTAGTGTCTTAAAGAAGTGCTTTAAATTTATATAAAATATGCCATGACGGGTTTTTTGGTATGGGGTATCCATTTCTGCACTTATCTTATTCTTAAAGCTTACTCCAGAGGGCGCCGCAGTAAAATTTTTCACCTTTCCTTCGAAACCTATTTTCGCAATTTGGCAAACTCCAAATCGAGTTTAGACCCATGGTTTCTTCGGAAAATTTGCGTTGAATTACACGTAGAATACTCCTATGCTATGCGCGCATTGTAAAAAACAAAAATTGACTCGCCCTAATAAACATACATATTTATATAGGGTGTTTATATTATGCAAGCAAGGATTTTAATATATGTTGATGTATTTTAGTATGAATTTTTGACATCTATAATTAAATTTAGTAATGTTTTCGGGGTTATTCCATTTTTGTCGGAAGAATCAATAAACACAAAAAAAGTAAAAAGTTTTCTTTAATAACCGGAACAAAGTGCCACTTCACGTGCACCCGAAGTCTAAATAGATGGTACCTGACTATTTTTCTCAAAAAGAAGGCAAATGTAGCGCATTAAAAAAGCCGAAGCGGAACTTTTCACTTGGCAAAAAAGCCATAGGCATATTTTGGAGACTATTTCCGAGGAAGACATACTGGATATATACGGAAATTGTCCATCAAATTATACTCTACGGAGTCTTACTCTATATCATAAAATCAACAGCTCTCAGAAGTCTGCAAAGGATACAAAGAATTGTGTATAAGGAGCCCTTTTCTTCACACCCACATATAACCTAAATGCGATGTTGCGAGATCTGGCTATCCAAGGAAAGCCAGCGCCTATCTGGAAACCCACCAGTGCGAACTATTTTATGCTCTCACTAATGCCATCAACTTTTATACAACGGCTCCAAACTTGAAGGAAAAGTAGGAGTAGAAGTTTCCTCGCATAAAATGAGGTTAGAGACAATTTTTCGATTCGATAGTTAGCGTTGTCCATAAGGTTCTTAAATTATGGAGATGACACTTTTCCCCCCTACTGAATGGTAGCAGCGCTGAAAATTGCGGAGAAGACAAACCCGGGCTCTCAGTCGATGTTTCACCGGCTAAAAAACAACAAGGCTCCTGTAGCTGATGGGCTCGTCCGCTGAGCTATTTAGGTATGGCGACGAGGAGTCGATAAGACGCATCTATCAGCTCTTATGCAGAGTACGGCCAGATGAACGTATGCCTGACGACAGAAATGCGACGCCGCATCAGGTCAGAATTGGGAAGGACATCTCCGAGCCGTTTGATACCAAGCAAGGTTTCAGACAAGGTGACTCGCTTTCGTGTGATAATCTGATGTTGGAAAAGATAATAAGAGCCGCGGAACTGAAACGCCCAGGTATACTTTTTTTTTACAAGAGCGTAGAATTGCTGGCGTGTGGCGACGAAATCGATACCATCGGAATTAGATAAAGAAGACAAAGAGTCAGAGCATAAGCGTCTTCGCACTCACGTCACCATTGACAAAACTCAGACGGCTTCGTTTATTTAGGAACCAGAAATAGCTCCAATAAAATGTCAGCCTTAAAATCCAAAAGGGAATCACTCTTGTTACTTTGGATTGAGTAGGCAATTGAGCAGTAAAGTCCTCCTCTCTCGTCGTACAAAAATCACGCTCTATAAGTCCCTCATCATGCCTGTGCTGGTGTATGACGCAGAAGCATAGACCACTAAAGACTCTGTTGGGGCGGCTCTTGGAGGTTTCAAGAGAATGTTTCTGTGGAGGATTTACGAGCCTTTACCACAGACGAAGGAACGATGAGCTGTATGAGCTTTACAACGACATAAACATAGTGCAGCGAATTTAAATGCAGCGGCTATGCTGGCTTGGTCATCTCGTATGTATGAAAAAAAACTCTGTTGGTAACAGAGGAAGAGAAAGGCCTCCTCTGAGAGACCAGTTAGAGGTTATAGCGCCATCGAAAAGAAGAGATAATTAAAGTGTTACATTTGCTATATTTTGAAGTGATTATTTTTCTTTCTTTAGAGACTTCAGCCCATTCTAATCTTACGCTTCTGGTGGTACTGTCAACTTAACCGACACGGATAATGAATCCAGTTAACTTTAATTTAATTTATTGATATATTGGGGCTATGAAAACTTGACGTTAAAGTTAGTGGCAGCTTTTTGACATAAGTTTCAATGGAATATTTGTCAATAAAGCTGCAACTATCTTTAGAGTCGACTTTATATCGACTATGAATATGCCCTACTGTCTTTATATTTTGTTTCAAGGCAGAAATAGATTATAGAGATAAAAAACGAATTACTTTTGGTTTGAGTTATCACTTTTACATACAAACTTTTAAATTTTGGATAAAAAAAATATTTGTTAGAAATAAGAAAAAAATCGAATAAATCGAATTTACCTCGCCGAATTTCGAATCGAATAATCGAGTGCTTAGAAAATGTTCGAATTCAGGCAAAAATCGAATTTTAACCCCAACTACCCATGCCTTATTTTGTAACCAATCGCTTTCCTGCTGGGTCTGTCCAGTACATATGTAGCCCCAAACAAGTGTTGTAAATGTAACATTGAACACAAGTATGTGCCAAGTACTCGCGCGAGCTATAGTAATTTTAAAGCACCAAGTACAAAGTCATTAAGTAAAAACTATTTAGCTAATAAACTACTTGCAGCTAAGTACGTATTACGGCTAGCCAATTAATCGATTAACTCACCTGCTTCAAGGCAGTTTCCTGTGCATCTGTGATATTTGGTATGCTGGACATTTTGATAGTTAAGCGTACCTATATGGCGTTTATGTGCAAAATAGTCGATATATACGGACGAGTATATACGAGTATGCTCAAAGGTACTTGCGCTTTTGGTTCGTAAATCGCGTGTTGAAAATTTTTAATGTGGCTATGTATGTATGTATATATGTATGCATAAATAAGTACTTATGTATTTATGTAAGTACTTCAAGCGCGTGCACACTTGGCTATTGGAGCATAAAAAATTAAATTGTTAAACGTGCTCGATTAAGCTTCTATATGTTTTGCCGTTTTTCGATGTGCTTTTCACTTTCACGGTGGTAATCGATTTTTTTTCGCTTTTGTTTTGGTTATTAAGAACTTTTTAATTGTTTTTGTTTTCTTAAATCAATACATATGTTGTACATATGAGCATATCTCCTTTGTGTTTTTATCTACATTTATGCTTTGCTCTGATTTTCTGCTTTGCCACACATTAAATTCGCCTTAATTGTTTGCTTTGTTTGACTTTCAGCTTTTGCGTTGAATTGCAAAATAATGATTTCACTTTGTCACATAGAAAGAATTGCAAATAAAATATGTATTAGGTTTTTTTTTTTCTGCGAGAAGATACGTTTTTTATTTTCTTAAAAATGCGCAACTATACTTATGTGCAAAGCAATTTTCTCTCACTTTCTGTAAATAAACACTTTTAAGTTTATTATGCCATGGAAGCGTAGCGTAATTTTGTGTAATTTCGTTTCACTGTTGTGCTGTCATTGAAAACAAAATCTATACGCCAGCCGTCGTTTACACACATGAATTCCTCTGCAACTGCTTTAAGTTATGTAGTTGACTTGCTTTTTGGCTTTCGTTTTTTTTTATTCCACTTTTTTCACCACAATTCCACTCGTCTCGACACTGTAGTACCCAAACTTAACCAAAATGGTATTCTGTACTTTTAAGCTGCGCCTCAAGAACTCGTTTGAATTGCTTGGCTACACGTTTCTTTAGAAACTAATGCGGAACTCACTATTGCATTCATATAAAAAGTCGATGCTAAAAGCCGTCGTCGCCGTCAAGTATGTATGTTAAAGTTTCAACTGAACTTGTCTCTTGTCTCTTGATTGTTGACTGTTGACTGTTGCTTTTTGTTTGTTGACTGCTGCTGCTGAGTGAGTTGCCGTGAAATGCGCGAGCGCGAGACTTTGTTGGCGACCGGCTGTTATCGGACACAGTGGTTGCCCCCTAAATAAAGTGGCACAGTAGGAAATCATTTCGCAATGCGCTGTAGATGAATATTACAAAATTGTATATAAGAATGCATCTATGTATTTATGCATGTACATAAATATGTATGTATGTATGTAGTTTGAATGATGCCGACCGAATGACGGTTGCTAAAGAGAATGCGCTGTGAGTGTGCTGACCAAAATCATTATTGCTGACGCATTTCGTATTTATGTATGTATATGCATTAGGGTGGTCCCTAAAATAACAAAATAATGGGGCACCCCTTTATTTTGTTCCACGTGCAAAATAAAGACATTCACGAAAATTTCAAAATTTAAAAAAAAATTTAACGGTCGCTACCTGGGTTTGAAAAAAATATTTTTTTTTTGTAAAACTTGCAAAAAACTATAAATATTTTGTTCATGACCAGTTATATATTTATATAAATAAGTTTCAATATGTTGAGTTATGGCTGGTCAAAGTAAATTTTTTGTAAAATTTTTGTGATTTCAAAAAAAATTAAAATTTTCTCAAACCCTGTTAACGACCCCTAAAAATTTGTTTGACATTTTTGTAGATGTCTTTATTTTTTACGTTGTTAAAACAAAATAAACGGGTGCCACATAAAAAAATTTTGATGTTGATATTTTTCATGACCACCCTAATAAGTAAGCAATAATGTTATATAACATGTAGGCTAATACAAATGCACAAATATAGTGTATTATCCAATGGCAGTCGGAAGCCAGCTTAAAAAAAAGAATTTTTGACTGAAAAAATACTTAACCCTGTATTAGAGAATCTAGAATTTTGATTTAAAAAAAAAAATCATGGATTTTAGTGATTATGAAAATTTAAATTATTTGTAAGCGATTGCCCGGCAATATCAAATACATACACTCCCAGAATGTGCAGTTTTCCTTTTGCTTGTTTTATATTCATTAATTTTTTATAAAAATGTAGCATATTCTACGTGTAAATCCGATTTCAAAAGTTTATACAAATTAAAAAAAAAAACATGTCAACAAAGGGGTGTGCTATCCTAATGACCTGCAGGGCATAAGTTAGTAATATTTTTTTTTCAGGTATGCAGTTTTGAAGCCCGTGCAAATTTAGTACAATAAAATGCAAGTTTCAAGTGGCTACAAAATACCGTTGATTTTTAACAATGCCAACAAAAAAATGTAAAAAATCAACGGTAAGTTAAAAGATCTCGGAAACCTTAGCCGCAATAGCAGTTATGACCCTAAATTTGGATTCGACACGTCGAGAACCTTCGGAAAAGTGTACTCTGGTTTATGATAAATATTTTCGTTTAATTGTTCGGCCCGTGTTATATTCCTAAAAGTTCATAACTTTCGTGTCTTTTTAAGACATTAAGCGTATTCTCAAGATGTCGTAAGCGTCGTAGTGTCATAAAGTAGTAGAATTTTTCAATGTAAAATAAGGTTTTGCAATCACGCCAAATGAATTTTAAGCTGATTAGCTGTTATTGTACCATGCGAATCCCTTAAAACCATTTAAACCGTTAAGAAATTACGACTCTTACGACATTGTGTAAGACTTTTTCGGTAGCGTTTCTGAGAGCGAATATTTTTTCAGAGAGAAGTCCGATAGGCCCTTTTGTAAGAATATGGCCATAAGCCCTTTACCCACAGCATTACTATATGTATGCCTAAAGGAAGTATAAAAATTCCTACAGGGAATTATTGTGTATAGGGATGCCAAACATAAAAAAGCCGAGAAGATGAAATAATTAAAATTCTACTTCTCTCAAAATAAAAAAATATGTACTTATGTAGCACATTCTCAAGCCAGCTTGTAACTATGTTGAATCACCCCCAAGAATATGCATTTGCAACCTTATTCAGCAAAGCGTAGAAGATCCGCTGGTGCGAACAAAATTATAGTGCCCACTTTTGGCGCTGTGCCTAGTTCACTGATGGCCACCGCCTTGCCCGCGGGCAAAGCTCTTTTAAACTTTCCATACATTTTGTATAGGCGCGTATAGAGTAAAAACTCTCTCTGCGTATCATTGGCCTAGTTTGATGTAAATTTGTCAATTGCCGAGGGCAGTTTAATAAATCGGTGACTTATTGAATTTGCAGCGGAGTAATTTGAAATACAGCACTGCCCCTGTCAACTACCATATCGCATACGATCTTCAAAAGTGACACAACTCTAAATTTGGCATTTTTGAAATTATTCACTAAAATTGTGTACAGCGCTTTTATTTACCTTTCAGGAAAAGCTGGAGCAAAATTTTTGTTATAATTTGGTGAAAAAAACCTAAGACAAAGTCTTCCTTGCCCATATGATTAGCATGTGCTAAGAAATAGTTTTTCGCATTTTCTGACGAACTTTTAATTTTGAGTTGTGTCACCTTTGAAGATCGTTTGCGATTTATAAGGCACCATTTTAGCTCAGCTGAAAATTTATTATAAGTTTAAATAATATATTTTCTGGTGCACAAATTAAGATTAACTTTCAACTCATTTACCGGCCAAAAACAAAATTTAGTTTGTGGGTTTGTGAAATTCTCATCGCAGCGGCAACTCTACTCATGCCTTCAAAAAGTTCTTTGCATTTTGCTTTAGCAACTCGCTCTCTTTCTTAATCGCTTCAAATTTCACGTTTGTATGCACATGCACACAAACACGTATGTATGTAAGTACATTCACATGTAAATAAGAATATATGTAGGTCGAACTTCGTTTTTAATGATTTTGTTAGCAACTGCACTGGAAAGTGAATCTCTACCTACAGAAATATGTATATGTATGCATGTTTGCACGTTTGCATCTGTGAATGTGCATACAATTTGTAAATATATATTAACGGTGATTCAGATAAAGACACAACAGCAAAAAATGTAAAATGGAAACGTTGACTTGATTGCTGTGTTTGCTTTTATTATAATGTCAACACTTTTAATTGTAACGTTTTTATTTTATTTAGAGCAAACATTAAGATATCTACAGATATTGGATTGTCTTTATTATTAGCGCTCGAAAACAAACATTTACATACATTAGGATGGGTATTTTTTTTGCCTATGTGGTTATGGCATAGGAGCATTGTACATGAAATTCGAAGCAAGTTTTCCGAAGAAAACATTTGTCTAAAATCAATTTTGAGCTTGCCAAATTGCGAATATGTATATGTATGTAGGTATGTATGTATGTTTTTTCTTAGCAACGTTTTTTTTTTGCTGTAGTCTTGTAAGAAATTTTTGAATAAAACACATTTCTGGACTTACCATTTCCTTAAAACAAAAATATTCCAACTTTAACAGGAAAAAAAAATTAATAAGTAACAGATTTTTATCATTCGTATTCAAGCCTGCTCTTTTACAAAAAAAAACTAAGATACTATTGAAGAAAATCGATCGATAAATAAAAAAGTTGCGAATAATTTTTTGTATGAAATAGTATGAGCAGGACAAATGTTACTCATACGCCATGTACGAATATGGCGAATAAGTAACTTTCTTTTCCGTTCATATTTTATTCACAGCTTTTTAGGACTTTTAAGGCTTTAATGCAAATAGAAAAAATAAAAAGACCAATAACCTATTATTTCTTAATTTTTTCCCTGGCTCGAAATTGATTTTACACCCACGGCTTCTTCGCCAAATTCTCTCAAAATTTCGCGTAGAATACTCCAACCCCCTACCTGCATAGTCGAAAAAATCCCCCATATCTCAATTTGACCCGACCTAATGTACATATATGTCTGTGTTCGTATTGAATAGTAGCGACAATAAATTTTTTGCTGAGACTTAATAAGAATATTGACTTGCTAGTATCGGAACTATTGCAATCGTATGCTGCGAATGCCGCATTTTACTAAAGCCACCCTTTCGACATAAGCTACTGTTCCATACGAACACAGATGTATATGAATATATACCATATTTGTTAACAAAACTATCATTAACCTAAAAGAGGGTTAGCTTTCTTAATATCACAAATGTGTTCGATAAGTATTTCACCTCTTTTTGATAGAAATTATTTTCCTAAACCGGTGGAAGTATATGTACATATATATACATATGTTCAAACAATGCAATTGCTTTATTACCCCATTGTTCATAAATCACTCAGTGTGCGATAATACGCCCGATGTTGATAGCACTTTATGTGCTATTCCCAGCAAGTAAAACTAATGTTTTATTTTCAAAACATTACTAGTTTGTTTTTTCCCGCTTTCTTATAGCATTTTCAGTTTAAATGAAACCGTTTTCAGATTAAGCGAAACCATTTTCAAATTGAATAAAACCGTTTTCAGATTAAGCGAAACCATTTTCAAATTGAAAGAAACCTTTTTCAGATTCAAAGAAACTTTATTCAAATTAAATGAAACTTTTTTAAAATTAAATGAAACATTCTTAAAAGAAAGTTTCATTTAATTTGAAAAAAGTTTCATTTAAACTGAAAATGCTATATATACTATAAACACTAGTTTCCCCTACTTTTGTATGTCAATGAGGTAGAATTTTGCATATTTCTTCTTCTTAGCTATTTGGCGGCCGCCGTGGTCGAGTAGTGGTTAGACTACTCAATAGCTCGACCAAACACTTAGCCACAGTTTCAGTTTTGCTAATTCATCTGACAGTCGTGGTTAGAGCTACGAGTATACAAAGTGAAGAAAGTAAAATTGTATAAATAATTCTAAAGAAATAGTTCAAAAACCAGTTTTTTTATTAATGCCTACATCAATACATTCGCTGAAGAACATTTCACTTTTACGGCATCGTATGAACTGTCAGATGTTCAACGTTGACTTTCTACATACATACATTTTTAGAAAAACAAGCTCACTCAACGTTATCTTTAGTTACATATATGTATGGATATTTATAAAATAATAAATACTGTTATTCCTAGTCATTTGAAAAGACTAGTCAGTTGCACATTTTTTTATGTTATACAATCTAGCAAAATAAGGCAAAAGAGGTGGCTGAGTGAAAGTACGTAAATAAGACAGCTTATTTACATTAGGGTGGTCAAAAATAAGCGAAGTCGTTGTTCTATAGTGAAGAAATATATCCCTATTTTCTATTTTGAAATCAAAATATATTTATAGGTCACTCAAAGCGTTCAAAGTTTTTCGTGGATTTTATATGAAAATAAAAAACAAATTTTCGTAGAAATGGTAGAAATGGTGGTTAAAAATAAATATACTCAATTGTTTGTTCTACCATTTTTTAATACTAATGATTTTGTATGGGTACCCCCATTGCATTTATTTTTGGGTTTTTGGGAATCTA
The DNA here is from genome assembly GCF_001687245.7 of Rhagoletis zephyria. Lineage (NCBI taxonomy): Eukaryota > Metazoa > Arthropoda > Insecta > Diptera > Tephritidae > Rhagoletis > Rhagoletis zephyria. Next base: position 119,706 of record NW_016157888.1, read on the forward strand.
AAACAAAAGGTTAAATAACCAATTGGGTATTATTACTGGAACTCACCTGAAGAGAAATAGAGTTTTCCGATCGAAATTATTGATTTTCAAGAATTCTTTACCAATTCTACGAAAAATTGTTTTCGTCCCATATAAAATGCATGGACAACTTTGGGCCCTTTTAGCGACCTTTAAACATTTTTTGATTTCGAAATTAAAAAAAAAACAGGGGTATGGGGTTTTCGATATAGAACTACTTATCCTAGGGGGTGAGAGCATTAAAATCTCGCTTTTACTTTTTACCACCTTTACACACATGCACACAAATATTGAGAGGAAAACCTGCAGGGTATATACAAGTTTACCACATCATTTTCTTTAAATCAGTAAAATTCCAGTTCAGTCAAATTTATCAGATTTAGGGTCGTTTTCTCAAGTAAGCTTTACAATTTACCTGCTGTTTAAACACAAATTTTGTTCTGAAAAAATGAGATTGAAGGACAGATAAATTTTAAAACCCACTTGAGAAAATGGCACTTGAAATTTTAAAATTTTTAAAAATATATTAACGAAATATGCCAAGAAATGAAACACTGTGTCACTGGAGATTTTCGTTGAATTAAAAGCAAAAAGCTTCAGTGCATACGTATGTAAGTATGAAAGCATAAAACAGTATGCAAGTCAACTAGCAAAGAAGAAAACCACCGTTAGACTAAAGCTTTTACTTTCAAGAAAAAGCTAAGTAAGCTTTACAAGACGTCATTGCAATAACAGTGGATGCAAACCGGATGGGAAAGTGGAGAACACAAAAAGCTTTCGTTTGCATCACAACAGCAACAGTCCGAGTTAAACATGTTTTGGAACGTTATCTAAACTTCTAACTTCGTTTGTCGAGTTAGTTGTTGTAGTTATCACCGAGCTTTGTTTAAGTATTTAAAACCCTTTTTTTAATTATTTTATTTGGTTTTTGTTATGTTTTAGCCTAATAACAATTATTCAACAATTTTTTTTTTATTGAGCTTGAGGCCTGTATTTTTTTAAGGATCGGTATGTACGTGCATATTGAAGATAAATACCTCCCACAAGGAGGACTCACCGGCTTCATCTTGCAAATACTGGCTCTTTCTTCTTCTTCTTTTTTGGCGCTGTAACCGCCTAAGCGATTTTGGCCGAGTTCAGCAAAGCATGCCAGTCGTTTCTCCTCTGTGCCAATTGAAGCCAAGTCCTTCTCCACCTGATCTTTCCATCGCAAAGGGGGCCTCCCTCTTCCTCTGCTACCACCAGTGGGTTCCGAGTTGAATACTTTCAGAGCTGGAGCGTCGGTGTCCATTCGAACGACATGACCAAGCCAGCGGAGCCGCTGTATTTTAAAGCTCATACAGCTCATCGTTCCATCGTCTGCGGTACTCGCCGTCGCCAACGCGTAAAGGACCGTAAATTTCCGCAAAATCTTTCTCTCAAACACCCCAAGAGCCGCCTCATCGTATGTTGTCATTGTCCATGCTTCTGCGCCATATACCAGCACGGGCATGATGAGTGACTTATAGAGCGTGGTTTTCGTACGTCGAGAGAGGACTTTACTCCTGAATTGCCTACTCAGTCCAAAGTAGCACTTGTTGGCAAGAGTGATTCTACGTTGGATTTCAATGCTGACATTATTATCGGTGTTAATGCTGGTTCCCAAGTAAACGAAATTCTCTACTTTCTCGAAATTGTAACTG